>NC_051238.1:18534121-18726621 GCF_015220715.1 Pygocentrus nattereri | reverse complement strand
GGACTGTGGCCTGTGTTAGTTAACGTTGCTCAAAGCCTGTGTGCTGCACTCCCACCATTTTCTTTATTACCCCCTTTATACAGGACTGAACCTGTATAGCCCTTAAGAGATCCGTCTTTACAACTGAACATGCTAACCTGGGTCTCAGGAAGCCTGTTACACGCAGCCTATGAGTGACTGTACACGAGTTACAGATGGCAGGTCATCTGCGTTCCTTTCCATTTTACTGGTGTCACTTGAGCTTAATGGTCAACTTTTTTCTCCTGTTGGAAATGGACATCACTTGTCTCATTTATCTAGTAGAATATTTGATTTTCAAATGGCATAGGTTATAGGACAGTTTCTACTATCCAAGCTAGTATTAAAGGGGAATTCCACTGATTTTTCAAGTTTTTGCAGAATTCTGTTGTTGCAATGTAAACAAATTTATTCAGAGTGTTTTAATGTAAAATGGTTAATTGTAGAGAAAATGACAGATTCTGATTTCTTTACACTAGTGGTGATAGGAACCAGAAGTTGCGGTGTCTACAACACAAATATAGCCATTTTATTTATTATCCAAAACCATTGGTGGACCAACACATGTCTTTGAAGTTCTTATATGTAATGTTTATGGTGGTAAAATAGTAGAAAATCTTAAACTATTTTGCCTTATCACGCCCTGCATGTACCCCTCCGCCATGAGTGGATTAAAAATAAATGGATTACCAAGACGTTTTAGGCCAAAACCTTATTGTTGTAAAACAATGTCTCAGGCATCAGGCACCATATCCATAACCATTTTGTGAAGAAGCTTTTAGAGGCATTAAACACTTCAGCCTTTTGAAGCCTATTTCCATCACTGTGAACAAAAAGTTTCTCTGGAGCATCAAACCACTCTGAATGACTTTGTTTAGATCTGAACCAATTAATTATGTCGAAGTTTAAAAATGTAATATTCAAAAAAAAAGAAAGAAAGAAAGGAAAAAAAAGCAATTGGCTTCTGATTTAAGTGGTTTTTGGTTTGCTAACGCCCAAAATAGCACTTCCGGTGTGGAGGAGGATGTTGGTGAGGAAAGGAGACCAGCAAGCACTTATTTGAAAGTAAATGAGGTTTCAGTGTCTGACCTGGAGTGTTTCTTAACGACAGTCAAAACTGAGCTGAATCCCCAAGCCTTCATCCAACTTAGGCCTCTGTGCACTTAACAGTTTTTAAGTGTTGACCTCATTGAACTATGACTCAGAATTATAACATGTCATCAGTCATTTGATTTCAATGCTGAGGCCTCCTCTGTGGTTGTTTTTTATGGACTGTGGCTTCAGGTTTTCGCCATATTTGCATTTGCATCGACCGGCACTTATTCTGGTACCACAAGCTTTAATGTCCTGTGCCAAAAGACTGAACCTATTCATGAAGTCAACGTCACCTTCCAGTACCCTTTCAGGTATCTTAAACATTTCTATTGAACATTTATCATAATGTATTACTAAACATCAATATGAACTACCATGTATTATCATTTGGAAATATACAAATTGCTGTCCTGTTTTACACATAGGCTCAATCAGAAGTCATACCACGTCCCAACCTGCAAAGTCAATGCCTCAGGTGAGACCAAGGAGTATCAGCTGATTGGAAACTATTCATCTTCGGCTGAGTTCTTTGTCGCTGTTGGAGTCTTGGCCTTCCTCTACTGCACCGCTACACTTGTGCTGTATCTGGGTTACCAGCACCTGTATCGTGAGTCAAACCGTGGACCAATTATAGTGAGTGTATTAGCCTATTCTACAAATGCTTGAGAAGAGATTTGGGTTGCAGTTGTTCTCACCATTCTAACAGCGTACTAAAAAGTCACAGTTGTTTTCTGAGACACTGATTTTACCAAATACAGTCATGGTGACAATCGACTGGTAAATTTGTTTCTTGCTAATCTCTGTGTCTTCTTGTATAATACGAATGCTGTAGTGTCTGTAGTTGTGTTTACGCAGTTTTGTTTGTATTTCCCTTCCTATCTGGATCCTGTCTGGTTAGTTTGTTGCCATGTAAAGGAAGCAAGACCTAATTAACAATGACTGAATCCGTCTGAGCAGCTGTAGTGGATGTGTTCAAATCTGTAGTAATATTTTAAGCCTTCAATTAAAGTGAAAGTAAATAATAACACAGACGTTGAAGAGCAATGTTTATATGCTTCAGATGAGATGCTAATAATGTAGATCTGTAGAACCTAATATATTAAATAATATTTATATTATATATATATATATATATATATATATATATATATATATATATATATTATAAACATTATGGTATTCCCTGTTATATGTAGTGTATTACATTATTATAAATGTACAATAAGTAGGACTTTCTGAAATGTCAAAGCTTTTGGTGGTAAGTCAAGTACTTCCTATTAACATGTTATAGTAAACCTGTGGACCACCAGAAAGCAAGTAATACAGTGGCCCCAAAAGGTATTTGGACACTTTAACCATTTAGTCACTGGTAAACTTCAATGAAGCTATTTAGTTGACTTCCAAGAAAATGATATGTTTTGGAGAAAACCTTTCAGCGCAACATCAGTCTGATGGTAGACTCTTTGTGTGGAGAAACGCTGCATGAGCTTGAAATCATATGTAATGGTGACAAGTGAAACAAAGTTTTTTGCTCGCATTTGGACTGTAGAATTGTAGTACACTGTGCTGTGTACATTGTTTCTAGAGGCAGGAAAATAGATGCATGAAATAGATGAAACTGCCTTTTGTGCTGTGGTATGACTTCTATTAATATTGTTTATCATTTGAATACATTTAATGTTTCTTTCTTATTATTAAGGAAATGATTTTTTCACTGATTTTTATGTTAGAATGCTGTCACCGGCCCACTATAGATCACTGGCTCCATCTGAGTATTAGTCCAGAACCACTAGAGGGTGCTTCATGGCTTACTTGTGATCTGCAAACCAGTGCTTGAGAAACCCTGCTGTAAGGCACAAACATGAGAAGGTCAATGTGTGGGTCTGTTTTATGCAGTGGTGTTGGTGAGCTTGTGTTCATTGATAGGATCTTGAACTCAGAAAGAATTTTTGAATGTAAACCTGCAAAGAAATTGTTTAAATGATAAAAATCTTTTTAAAAACCAACTGCTTTTCAAAAGAACATTCTGCCAAAAATAATGGTACAGTCTTGGAACGGTCCGCTTGAAGTAAGCATCAGTGAACTTATTATATTTTTAAACATGGCACAGCCACTTTTTGGAGCCACTGTATGTAAAATATGAAATATGCAAATGTTAGGTGTGGCTTTTCACTATTTTCAGCATTGATCTCAAATTAGGACTGGCCAGAATGAGCTTTGCATCAGCCTTCTGTGCTGCTATAGGCTGATGCTGAGATTTCATTAGATTTCCTCACACATTTGTGCAAATTAAGAAACCGAAGGGTGCATTTTAGTGAGTAGTTGCAAATGTGGGCTTAGGAGGCCAGAAGCAAAAGCAAAGGCATTTCAGCCGCTCTGGTTCCAGAACTAGCAGATATGTGTTAGGTTTATGATCATGTGACCGCTTTCTGATAAAAGCCCTGAACCAGCAGGACCAGAAAGATCAAGAATATTGACTGGAAAGGAATGAAGAGTTGGTGCCAGCAAATTTTATTTTATTATGCTGCTTGTTCTTTAGTACTTGTAAGCATGTCAAAAAAAGCTAAACACTGGAATAATTTGATCACACATGCCATTATAGCATATGCTACTTGTGGTGATTTCGGTGGTCCATGTGATCTTGAGCACAGTTTGCACACTGATGTTTTTCACCACAGCATTTACATGAACTTACTATCATTCAACAGGATCTGCTGATAACAGGAATCTTCACGTTCCTGTGGCTGGTGTCCTCCTCTGCCTGGGGAAAGGGTCTGACTGATGTGAAACATAGTACAAGTCCAAATTCACTTGTCACCGTAGCTGATGCTTGTAAGGACCAACACAATAATTGCACAGCAGGTGCAGTTCCTGCCCTTGGCCCCCTCAATTCCTCAGTGGTAAGAGGCCTCTTAAACTTCTGAATATTTTATTTACCTTATACTTGTGCTATCTGATGAGTGTTATTAAAGTACCTGTCAATGTGTTATAAATGGTTTTAATGATTTAATGATTCTAGAATTATAAGTACATACTATTGCTTTTCTCAATACTTGCACTTTTACACTTTTTTTAGATTGCAGGATTCCTCAATCTCATTTTATGGGCGGGAAATTGCTGGTTCATCTTTAAAGAGACACCTTTCCACAAATCGTCAGTTCCTTCAGCCACTCAGCAAGAAGGAAGGCAGCCTTGACGGAAGAAGTTATGTCTAATCACCAAGCAAGTGTTGTTACAGTTCTGTTTTGCATATGTTTACTGAATAATTAACATTGAACATTATAAATACATAAATAAACGTGTACACATGGATACTGCATGTAGACAGTTGAATCTAGATAGAGAGCTTGTACACTGAAGAATAAGGTTCGATAGCAGTAGAGAATGAAAGTGTTAGTCCCTGGGGATCCTGCATGTTCTCAGAGTAGGTGATAAAAGAACACAACAGTAGAATCTCAGAGAATTTAAATGAAAGTTTTATGAAAAGTCCTACATCCTTACATCACTTAGAAGCTAGATGTACAGATTTCCACAGAACAACAAGTCACTGTTGTGCTACAGTTTCAGCGCTGAATGAGAATCTAACCATTTTAGCTTCTTCAGTATTGACAGTGACTATTCTTTGCTGGGGCAGCTTGTCCATAAGCACAGCTTAATAAAACTAAGATAAAAATAATACATAAAAATTCATTTCAAAATCATAACTCATTCATGTTTTCTTTTTTTATTTGGGTCCCTCCCACCCACTTTACATAATTCTTTTTTCCTTGAAATGTAAAGTCATTCAAATTGGTTTATTGTGACGTGATACATTTTAAATAAATTTACCAACTTTAATTTCTTTGCGGTGGCAGTGATGGGAAGCTGGGGTCACAATGGCTGCATCCAAAAGTGACCAGTGAGGCTACAAGAGCTTTTATATATTATATTGTTGATGATGAAATACTGGTAAATCTGAAAGAAGTATTATTCTTTGGGCACTATTTTGCCCTGCATGTACTTTTCCACCATAAATGTATTTTTAAAAATATGCTTTAGGCTAAAACCTCACCTCAAAACTCATCATACAGTGTCGCAGCCATTTCGTGTAATAACTTTCTGGGAGATTTTAGAAGCTTTTAAGGATTCAGTGTCTCTAGAACAGCATTTCACATCAAACTGCTTCAAATGACTTTTAGATCTGAATGATTTAATTATACAGATGTTCCCCTTTAATTAATATGCTGACTCAACCACCAGCCCCCAGTGGTCTTCAGGAATTCCAAAAAATGACCTTGGGCTCCTTGGGTCACTCTCTAGAACCTCAGAGACAAAAGGTCAAAGAAATGGCTCAAGACACTGATGTTCTGGATGCTAAAAGAATGTGGCTGATATTACAGGGTGAGCTGTGCCATCTATCACACCTATTTTTCAGGCTTAGATATACAGTAGCTCTGGCAGTTAAGACATGGATGGATGGACTCAGTGTACAACTGTATTAAAGGCCAAGCCAAGCACATGTTTTCATACATAATCTATCAGCTACCTTATGCCACCAATCCTCTGTAATCTCAACATCCATTTCTTGTTCCCAGGCAGATTTTGTTTTGCTAATTGAATGGATTTCAAAAGACATAAGATGATTACAGACCAGTGAAGTAATTGCTTTTTGATGGGGTGTTAAATTCAAAATGACATCAGAGAAAACATGAAATGGGAAGAGACATAACGTATGATTTAATAGCATAAGAATATAATGATTTAATTTAATAACAATGTCTGAAAATAGAGAAGGTGGGATAAAAAGTCATAAAAATTGCTTGGAAGGCAGACTGATAAAACTCATAAGCTCATATTAGCTTAGTGGAATTTAGTGATTGTTGCACAACAGACTCCATGTTGATGCACACTAGAATTTGAAATGACTTGTAAATTGGTGGCGAATTTTGAAAGTAGAGGTTTTTGCCAGCATGACAAGAGGGAGACACTGATAGCAAACAAAGTGAGAAGGGCTGACAATCGTGACTGTTTTCTGGGGCATGTAGTGTTAATCTTGAATGCAGATTGTAAGCTGTAAAATCAAGATGTGATGAGAAAATGAAAGAATGACATTTGTCAGTCAAAGCTGCTGTGCTGCCACATTCATGGGAGTTTTGCAGCATGGTCACAATGGAAGGAAGGCTTAGTTAAGGTTAAGCACATAACAAAAAGTAATGAATAACCGTGTAATGCCATTTTATTCTGTGTTATTCCTTTGCAGGTTATACCATGAAAAGAAGAGAAAGTCCCAATTGCTTCTGTTGACAGCTCTGCTGCAACAGCAAAACTAAAGGAGATACTGGACAGCGTTTATAATCCCCATGTGCCACTGGAAAATATTCACAGCGGAGATCATTAATTCAAACCCTAACCAGGGAAGATACACAGAAGCTCAATTAAGAAGTTAAATTTGTTCTCATCCTGCTTTTTTGAGGGCAAATTTAATTCCAGCAAAAAGATAGCTCCACTTTTTTTGTCAAATGCATGGATGAGTATATTATGTTACAATGTTTTTACATATCTTTAAAAAATAACTGTTGTTCTTTAAAAAAAAAGCCATTTTGCTCCTTTGATAGGATGGCTCACCAGCACCTTTCTACCACTGAGGAAGGACAAGCCATGTAGGTACTTAGGTTTGTGGAGCCAAATGACCGTGAACCTGTACATTGTTATTACCACATAGAAAATAATAGTAAGCATTTAGAATCTTTGGTGAATAGATTACATTATAAATGTTAGACAGAGGAAAGTCATTGTTGAAGAAGGTTTTCAGACTCTCCCATAACAGACAAAAAGTTGAAAATAAATTTATCAATAGAGGCAGAAATAAAAAAAAAAGTCAAATCAAGCCATCGTAGTGTGAGCGTGTAGCAATGTTACGCAGTTTTGAAACGGTACACAGCAGTGGTTTCAGTCTGGAACCTTTAATGTGGTTGAAATTAGAGCAATACTGGCACTAAATTATTCTTGTTGTGAATTATACGGGTACCTAAACCGTTATGTTAATTTCATTTTGTTGAGTTATATCAAGACTATCAAAACTGAGCTGTTTCCGATGGACAAGAACAATACAAAGCATAAGCCATTCAAATGCAGGGTAATGTTACAATGCTTTATCTACATGTTTTGGTATCAATTATAGGAACTGTGTAAGTGCCTCACAAATTAAAATATGCTTGTCTGAATGTAATTCTGAATAATGAGCACTGCAGGCATTGTTGCATCTTTTAAAGCAACAGCTTGAAACTTACCAGGAAACGGTATTTTTGAAGGAAAGAAATGGTTAAGATGTTACTGGCAGGCTTTAGGTACATTTTTACAGTTCACACACAATGTTTTTTCTAAGCTGGTTATGGAAACTATACATTTCTGCATGAAAATGAACGTGTTGACATTCTACTGATAGTATTACATGTTTTGTGAAGTATAATATGTTTTGTTATATAATTTTTCTCCTGTTTTTATAGACTTGAATTTGAGGTGACAGTTTTTTCAGTATGCTGTATGTTTCTATGTAGTTTTATATTTTAACCCCTGCAGTAATTAGCGTTTTCTATCATCTCCAGCAATATCACCACTATCTTAGTGACTGAATGTAGTTCTGTCAATGTATTTTGGCATGTAGACCTTGAAAATATATATAACAAAGTAAATAATGTTTTCCTTCCTTTTTGCTTTTGTTAAACCAGAAGTGCCCAGTCCTGGAGACCTCCCACCCTGAAAAGTTCAGATCCAGCACACCTGGCCTTCATTACCTGGATCAGGCATGCTCGATTTGGGCCGGAGCTTAACTTTGCAGGGAGGTAAATCTCTAGGAGCAGGACTGAGCACCCCTGTGTTAAACACTGCAAAACTGATAGGCAGGTGCTTAAGTTTAAAAATACTAATTGGCAGTGTTCTGTTGAAACAAATTTCTTTTCTTGTATCTCAACTTTTGTTGTCATATATTAACAAAGTGTTAAAAAAATACAATTTGACCTTGAAATGTGCCTTAATTAAAGTGTTTTCTTAATAGTTTAATGAAGTAATTTGACTGTGTGTACGTGCAATAGCCAACGTTCAGGAAAACATATAGGAGTGGCGCATTCATGAATAGGGTGAAAACTTACCTAAAGTGTAATCCATTCTCTCCAATGTAATGATTTGAAGACTATAGGTATATGGCTGCAATGATATTGTTGGCTCTCAAATCTCCTTTTCCATTCTGTGAAAGACCGTGCAGGCAAATAACAATTCAAGAATAACATTTCTCAGTGTAAAATGGCAAAGAACTTCCGGATGACATCATCACTGGTCCATAATGTCATTAAAAGATTTAGAGGTTTCAGAGAAATCTCATTTTCAGTCCTCATGTTGCACTGTATTAAAAACAGACACGCTTCTGAAGCAGAAATCCCTGCATGGGTTTAGGAACACTTATTAAAAATTAAAATAGGCTGATTACATAATTTACGGTGCACACACTGATGCAAAGAAGTCGCAAAGCAGCATGGAGCTACAGCACTTAGCCAAACAGCCACCATTATATGTTTGAACATCAGATGATTATTAGTTAACTCAAAGTGTCTGCATATTGTTAGATAGTCTGCAAATAGTTGTTTTGCATATAGTCGCTGTCCAATGAAAAACGGGTCTCCATTTTTTGTGATTTTTACTTCTCTGCATCATTTGAGCTCAGCAGAAGTCCTTTACACTGTTAAAATTTCATGATGAGTGGATAGAAATGCTCCAAAATGTAACGCTGGGGTGCGAGGAGGCGGACACATATTCTGAGATAAGTGACTTTAATTAAGGGCAAATCCGGAGTTGTGGTCATGACAGTCCAGGTTCATATAGACAGCACGGATAGATTGAGGGACAGACATGACGAAATACAAACCAATCTAAACTATACAAACAGCAAATCAAACAGGCCTACAAACAATTCAAAGACCAACAAACACAAGGGGCAATCACAGGACTTATATACAAAAGGATAACGAGGGACAAGCGGAAAACAGGTGGAACGAATCAGGGGCATAGTCAGAAAACAAGGGGGCCGGACTGTGAATAAATCAAAAGCGCATGACAAGACTAAAAGGTAAACAATGAGGAGACTGAGGGGCCAATCGAGACACAAAATTGCTTAGAATAATTTTTTTTCCCCCATAAACCTACATTGAAAGTAAAGAACGTTTTGCCCTCCCCTGTAAAGTTACTATTTTGGACAGGGATAAGGAATAGCTAAGTAGTGCTACTTTTTTTAAATTAGCTACAGATAATTTCAATTCAAATCAACGTTGCCATAGGTTGAACTCTTAAACCTTCTTTCAACCTTGACCTGGACAACAGTGAGTCAACATTGATTCAACGTTGCTTTGCTATCCGTGCAAAATGAAGTGTTTATAGCGCGGTCGCTCACTGGGCTGGTGGCGACTGTGCAGACTGAGTGGACGGAGCGAATGACAGACAGTTGGAGCAAATGGGCACGCGCTGCCCCACGTGCTGATCACCCCTTCCTAGTAGGATTAGCTCGGGGGTCGCAACAGAAGCATTTCATATCTGTTTTACCATCTTGGCTGTAAATAAGTCTCAGTGTGTGCTGATGTGCTAGTATAGGCTAGAAAATAATTAAACAAAAACGTGACTTACTCTGCTCTGCTTTAAGCTGTAGCTCAGCTGTAGCCGCTTCTCTCGCTCCTCAGTCAGGAAACTGAAAAAATGTCTCTGAACGTCCGACTTTTTCTGAGGCTGAAGCCAGATTATCATTTACCAGCTTCTCGTTCGAATTATCCCGTTTCACCTTAAATGGTGCCTGAGGCGCCAGAATGTACACCATTTAAGGTGGAACGGGAGAATTTGTAGGAGAAGCTGACTTCACGACTTAGTGTCAGCGCCCGTAATGTTAGCAGTCATACGTTAACTCCAGTGTTTTAAGACCATTTATTGTTAAAACTGTTGGGACGATCAGCAGAGCTGATTGTTATTTTACCTAAATATGTAGTTCTGCTGTGGAGCCGTTACAGGGCGTAAAAGAGCCGCGTGTGTTTCATAATTGACTATTAACAGTACAGAAGTGTTGCTGAAGTTTAATAAAGGACTTTGAAGGTCATGTCTTACAGCTCTTGCTGAAATGTTTAAATTGGAACAGTTGAGTTGACAGTGTTGCACAAAGTTGTTTGGTTTGTATTCTGTTATTTTTCTAGATTTTTGTTAAGAAAAACCTGAAATTATTTATTTTGTCTTTACTTAATCTACATTTTGTTGGATATAATGCCTTTGAGTGTGTAGGTTTGTTGGTTGGTTACACTTTTTGCTGATCTTTTTGTATATTGGCAGCTTTTCAATTGTATATTTCTTTCTGGCACATGATTAAAAGCAGTGTCTTGTTCACACTGTCAGTTGGGCCTGTTTGGTGTGTCAGGTGGAGATTCACAAACATTCTGACAATTGCACTTTGAAAGTAGCTACAAAGTAGCTAAACACACATTTTTCAGTAGCTATCACAACCCTGATTTTGGAGATACTTGTTTTTCATTGGACAGTGATGTGATAATGATATTTATGATCAGCAAGCGATATGCTACTGTGTGCTTGGTTACTGTGCTGCTATCAGCTCCTGGGCTGGAACATGGGTGAGTCAAGGGAAGTGAATTGTGGCTCAAACAAGGCAGGGAACCACTGCATTGCTTTGAGGCAATTTTACTGATGCTTAGGTTGGGGGACCTACACCAATCAGCCCATGAGTACATGTGTTTTATCTTCATCTGGTCTTGCAGTAAAATGGAGATATTATGTAAGCCTAAAGTTGTTTTGTTTAGCCATATCTTGCGTGTATTGACAAAAATAAATCACATCGAAATGGATTAAAACTCTGAACACTGAAAAAAGTGTCACTTTATGGAAAAAAGGTGAACTATTCCTTAACAGCTTAGTTGTAACATATGTGAACTTCATTTGAAATGAGACCTCTTGCTGCTTCTGCATTGAAGGTCATCACAGTTCCACAGTGGTCTCCTGATACTGAAGTACTCAATTATGACCTTTCTTTCTGTGAATCGTCCCTCACGTGAAAGTTTTGATGGTATTGTTTTCTTTAGGCCGTGAACCTGCCGATATGTTTTTATTAAATGTGATGTCTTCAATGTTGGAAAAGTGAAAACATTTGTAAGTTGTAGGATGGGAACTACAATGGTAGTTTATTAATGCAAAGGCTTTCAAAAGTATTTTTGAGATACAGTCAGTGGTGTTCACTGTATAAATCACACAGAATTACCATTTATATGTGTACAAGCTGACTTTTAAAAATATCAGTGTTGGCATGTTCAGCACCCGATTCAAACACCGTGATACTCCTTGGCACTTATAACCCCCCAAGAGTTTTCTGAAAAGGCCTTAGATTTTACTGAAAACTCATTCTACGGATTCTTCACAAAAGTCTCACCTGAACCAGAGTTAACTCCTCAGATGCTTTTTCCCTCATAGATGCCGCTGTCTGTCAAATTCACACAATGATGACGCTTTTTGCATGGCTAGTTTTTCAGGCTGACTGTTGTGGTGTGTGAAATGATTGTTTCAAAAAGTGTTAACAGACGAAAATCATTTTAAACCATGCACTTTTCTGAAGCAATCTTTTGGTGCCCCTTTGTATTGGGTGCCCCTGGGCAGTCACCCAGGCCACCATCTGACAGATCCGGGCATGTGTACGCTGGTCTTTGTATTACTCGTCGTCGGATCAAAAGAAAATGAGTGGTATCTCGCTCTTAACTCCGGACTGGTCAGGTTTTGTGATTGTTTAGTTTAACACTGGTTTGGTGACAACCCTGTTGCTGGGAGAGCTGTTTCTATGGTCTGAAGCAGAAGGACTCCGCAGACTGAAGCCTGAGCACAAATGAAATCCAGGGATCGTGAACGCGCGCAGTGACGTCGCAGCTGCGCTCCTGTAGCGATGGTGGCGGGGTGCGCGCGCGCTGGACAGTAATGGCTGCCCTAGATCGGCGGATTTCTATCCTTGATGAATTTGTAGGGCAGAGCTGGAACACCTGGGTAGATAAGGCCGACGTTTCCACACCGGAGGGTGAGTGATGGCTTCGCCCTGAACCCTATCTCGTCTGACAGCGCGTCTAACGGCCACAGTAACATCATTTCTTTAAAACGGACAGGACCCATTCACCCCGAGCCAAACAATAGACCCGCCGGGTCCTAGCGCGGCTCGGGTTCGCGGCCGGCGCAATACTTCGGCAAACCTCCCAGGTCCTAGCGCTCAGTTAGCCCACTGACAAAAACACGACAGCTCGTCAAAATATGTGTGTGTGTGGGGACAGGGAGGTGGGCGCGGCTGTGGTTGTCGTGTGTGTATGAGCCTTAATATTTTACGTCTGAAGGCTTGAGGACGCGGTCCAGTTGGCAAGCTAGCTACCATGCTAACCGAGCTTAGATGGGCTGTGGAAGCTAGCTTAGTAAGCTAAAATGAATTGAAGACAACGGGAAGTGAAGGTGGAGCTCAGACCAGCAAACTAACATGGCAAATAAGCCACTGAGCTCTACCCTGAGAACTCACACTGAGAACTACCCTGTTGACAGGCCGGTCCTTTGGCTCATGGTTGCCTTACGTTTTGTCCTCGAACCTGTGTGTCAATAGAGGAACATTTCCCAAATGCTATCGTTGCGCTTTGATGTTACCTTTCCAGGGACAAAACCAAAGGCATATTGACTTGGATGCTACGTTTGATACTATTAGCATGTGTCTCGCCGTATTTGACTGCTGAAATGATGTCCAGACTGATGCCCCCCCCTGTACAATAACATCTTTACGGCTCTTTACTTCAAATAAATCCACATTACACGCGAGTATTGTTGGGGAGATTATGCATCAGAATAACTAGGCCACTTATTCTGGTGGGAAAGAAAACACTGATCAACCAACTCAGCCAACACTGCCTCTGCTACCAAGCGGCCACCATGGTTAATGTGGGTCAAATAAAATAAGTTACATCCACCCGTCGTAGGCTGAGGTTAATGACAGCAGCATTTTTAATTAAGAAACACTTTGTACCACAGTGACTTTTGCCTTCTCATCTTCTCTGTAATTTCCAATCCATTGCTCCTTGATTGCTCCTTTCAGGGACCTCTGGGGAAGAGTGCAGCAAGAATGTGAAAAAAAGGTTGGAAACCATGACTCTTAGAAAAGAGGGTGAGTGACCGTCACTGTCTCACTTAATCAATTTTAAGTCAACAGCATTTTTGTGACTGACACAGGTGGTGTCTCCTGTCAAACATGACAGCTTTCTTTGAATTTCTATAAACGTTCAGCCTCCTACACACTAAAATATGCTTTCCTGTTCACAGACATGTGCATATACGGACACTGCCCAGCGCAGGATGAATTCTACCTGGTGGTGTGCAGCCACTGTGGGCAAGTGGTGAAGCCGCAAGCTTTTGAGAAGCACTGTGAGCGACGCCATGGCCCCCTCAGCAAGCTTTGTGGCCCCCACTCTTCCCTTTCATCTCCCCCGCCACATTGGCCACAACTGGGGCGACCACCCACCCAGCACAGTGGTCTTCATGAGAGTAGGGATGGAAAGCAGCAAGGGGCTGGACCCCCTCGAGTTCCACCACTGCATCCTCCCATTAACAAATCTCCAAAAGCCCAGAAAGAAGGAACCAGGTTGGGAGAGTTTAACCCTTTAATTCAAAAAGTAGCTATTTCTGCCTTTTTATCTACTTTAGGAAGATGACTTCTCAATGCTGTTGTCTCATTTATTTTGATGTGTAAATAGCATAATCTGACAAAGCCACAAATTTGTAGTTTTTCATTTTTAGTTTTTGTCACAAACTGGCATTTTGAAGGAGAAAAAGGCAAATATATTTTAATACACGTCACATTACAGTTACACTTTACTATTACTCTTATTTAACAAATCATTTGTAGTGTGTGCACAGGCTAACTCTGAAACATTCACAATGTGTCCAGCAAGAAAGGCAGCATCATGCCTCTTGTATCTACTGATAGAAAACACAGTGTCATATAGAAAACTCCAGTTCTGCTCACTGATGCATTTTACTTTGCCCAGTATAGGCATGCACACAGTCTCTGAATATATCGCTAACCATATGTATGGTAAGATAGGGTTCATCACAGAATCTTTAAGATAAGTTTACTTGTGAAAATGTATCTTAGTATAAAACAGTAGATAAACTTCCAATGTTAAGATTTTCAACCGAATCAATCTCTTAATATCTGAGGACCCTTCAGCAGGTGCTCGTTTCATTTACTGACAATTACATTGACTTGAACACTGTTTATAAAGTACTTATTGAATATTTCTTTGTAGTAACTGAGTAATTTAAAGTATTTACTGAGTAATTCATAGTAGTTACCAAATAATTATAGTGGTTGCTGAATAACTCATAGTAGTTCCTGGATAATAATCTGAACGGCTAATAACTAGATTATAAATATAGAATGTCAGGTATTAATTAGTTTATTTAAGCATGCTGTTGGGAATCAGTTCTGAAACGTGTTAGTCTAAGGCTCCTTTTACAGATAGTAAGTGCCACTATGCTCCCCGTTGCCCACCTGATGCCCCAGTCACTGTGTTTCATTAATGAGGACCATGTCTTACCAGAACCTTTTTTCCTTTTTTAGCCACCTCCAGCTATCTAACCTTCCGCAGCTATCACTGACCTGCACATACTAGAAATGTGGCCCTGTTCTGTGACATTACATTGATAAATAAATAAATTAATTATATAAATTTATATATAAATTAATTTTAAGGGGTTAAACAAAGTACCATGTTTTGAGATATGGCTGATGTTGAATAAACTGGCAAAATTAAGATCTGCTAAACCTCTGAGGTTTTTCTGCAGCTTTTTTAGCACCCCCTGCATCCTCTGCAGCTTGAGAACTGCTCCGGTAGGAGCAGAGTAGCAAAGTTGGCCACACCTGCGTACAACTGTAGTGCCTATTTCTTTGTCTGTACCCTTAAACTTGTCCTAAATGCAAAGCTTTTCTTGTAAACTTTCCTCTATCTGTTTGTGTTTTGCAGTATTTTGCAGCTTGATAAGTTCTCCCATGGGAGCCCTTCATCACCTCCCTATTTGTGCACACCAACTCCTCGAGACCCACCATGGCATCCGGGGTCTACACCACCCAAAAAGCCCCCTCCATCAGAGAAGCCACTGCAGAAGGGAACGGACATGCACAAGCCCCTGCCTGGACCCAGGACATATAGCAGAACTTACAAAAAAGTTCCCAGTATGACTATTCTTTTCATTTTAAGGGAAATGGCTACAGCTGGCTAACATAATTGTTTAAACAAAAACAGATGTAAAGCTGCATTTGTCAGATTAGACATATTTAATGTATGTGTTTTTATTTTTCAAGAGAAGGAATGTGACTTGGATAAGCACTGTGGAGTTCTTGATCCTGAAAGAAAAAAACTCTGCACTAGGCTGCTTACATGTAATGTAAGTACAAACTGAGCAAACATAATAGAGAGGAATTCACATAAAAGTTACTTATACACTATGGCCAGTTTGATGGACATGCACTAAGTTTAGCCTAGGACTAAATCATAACATCAGTAGTGATTTACCACTGAAATTTTTTTTTTTAAATCATGAATTATGATTTATTCAGAGATTGGGAAACAGGCACTGTATATTCAAAGGCTTGTAAACACCTGCTGATCAACCATTTCTTTTAAAATTAAGGATGCATCAATACCATTGTTTTCTAGACCTGAGACCTAAAATTAAGTATAAATGAGTGCAATGTACCTTAACAGTTACATCATTAAAACTAGCTTATTTTATGATGTGCACTAGCCAGCTACGCTATTTTGTTTCCCTTTGATTGAGTTACGTTTCAGTGGGAAAGAGTGGGTTTTGTTCCATGTCAGAAAAGCACTTCAGTAAAGCTGTAAGTAAAGTATGTTTCATAGGTTTGAACCCCGATCAGTCTCTTTCAACAACAGTATCTGTATCACAGCCACAGCAGGAATGTCATCCAAAGAGTTCACTTGTGGAGTTTTATGTCTGGAGTATTTTGTTTGGCTGGTTAAGCTGCAGTTGAATGTCCTCTAAATCCAGACATACCCTTTGTGATTGTAGAAATCCTGTTCTCTGGTGACTCACATTCGGTGTGAACAGACCATCATGTACAGAGCCTGTGATTTATATACTCACACTGTACAAAAATGCTCCATCATGCTGCATGGAACACAGCCTCTTCAGACAGCTCTGTCTAATAACAATTTCAGATAAAGCTGTTTCATTCAAAGTAATTTACTGTACGCAGAGTAATGAGCAAAGAGAAACTAAGCAGCACTGCTAACACTGTGCTAAAAGCCAGGCGTGTATATACATGGTAGGACACCACAGTCTGTCTACAGCCTGTTTTACAAAAAAATCACCGCATTAACATATATACCACATAATTCTACTCAGCCAGACAGAGTAAAGTCAGCATATATGCACTTTGGTAGGAAATGTCATCTCTTTTGCCTCCTTTTTTCTAGCCTTTGAGTCCTTATCCGAACTGGCGAAGGGATTGTGATTGTGTGTTTAAAAATGGTCTGAAATCACACAATGTAGGTTTGGTGGGAATATGTCAAAGCGTAGTGTTTAAAGTGACCAGTGACTTTGTATCCGACCTGCACAGTGTCAGTAACACTTCTTTGTGTAAGCAGATCCTCCTTCACTGTCAGCCTGAGTCTTTGTTTATAAGCACAGTAGTGTACACTCGGCTTATGTCATCAGCAGATATCAGAATTTTTCATCAGTATCTTTGAATTTTTATTAGTATGAGTATGAGTAAATGAGCAAGGTATCAGCTCAGTACCCAATACTGGTGTCAGGATCGGAGCATCCCAAGTTTTAATAGAGGACTTGTCCCCTCTTTGCTGCACTAGTAGCCCTACTGTTCTGGAAAAGCTCTTTTATATATATATATATATATATATATATATATGCCCATTAAACTGTTTGAAGACCTAATATCTTGTGCTTGTGCTCTCTTGTTCCTTAGATTCACTCTATCCACCAGCGCAGACAGGTGGTGGGGAGGAGTAAGAGCTTTGATCAACTGGTTTTGGAACTCAAAATGAGCTCTAAAGCTCGGGAGCGGGCTCCTCCTGTGATTAGAGACGTGCCTGAAGAAAGTTCTCCCTGTCCTCAGGCCCCCACAGGAGATCCAGTGCCCCAGCCCTGCAGGCGGCAGATAGCCAGCTATGTTTCTCTCAGGTTTGAAGCAGTGCTGTTGCATGAAGAAGAAAAAAATTCAGGTCGTTAATGATGAACATTTGTAAATAGTTGTGCATGTGTGGTTGGTCCAGGACTCCATCAGAGAGTGGTGTGGAGGTGGAAGAGCAGGGGCTGTGCTCTGAGGAGAGAGAAGGCATACCGGCCCAGTGCCCTCCACCTCATTCAATGTCTCTCTCCAGTGAGGAAAGCGATGGTGAAAACCAGGAAGAATCCACAGATCTACCCACCAGCACATGCCACCCCAAACCTTTGGGGGTGAGCTGGTCACTTTATGCTATTTTTATATTTTACTTAATCTTTAAAAACCCTGAAAATTGGAACCTTGAATACAAAAAGACATGAATTGTCAGTTAATGGTTGTGACAGTTCAGCTGCAGTGCTCTACCATTAGCAGTATTGAATCCACTGCATGCATTGATCCCAAACAATTTAATAGTAACAGTAGTCTTTATTATTTAAAATTCTCTCCTGCTTTTTCTCTGCAGCTGTGTACTTTCGGCGCGCGTGTGCTGGGATGTAGCGTGTTGGCGTTCGACCGCAGGCTCTTCCACCTGCGCTCTGCGCTCAGTGCCATGGTGGAGCACCATCTCAGCGCCCACCTGTGGAAGTGAGTCAGCCAGCCGCACCAAATGGCTAGCATGCTGTTTGAAGCTCCAAGATGTAGACTGTGTCTGTGGAAATTAGTAACAGAAGTATGATTGAGAGTGGCTGATTTTGCTGCACTAAAGATTTAGTCGTACTAAAGGGTTAGAGGTTTGTTAGTACAAAAAAAGTGCACACAGTATTATGCAAAAAATTTGAACAACCCTGCACAGCATGTTTTGTTGGTTTTCTAAGTGAAAAACAGCTAAAACCTCCTCAGCAGGGTACAACCCTAGCAAAATATGCATTTATTTGCTGAATTTAACATATTGGTGGGGAAATAAAACATGAACTATGAAATGAGCCAGAACATGTGCACAGACCACATTTTTAGTTTTTTCCTCCACAATATGTTGCATTCAGCAAATATATGACTATGACTGTATATTTGAATATGACTGTAGATATGAAACTGTTAGAAGTAATAGTCATCAAAAAGCGATTTATTTTTAAAATTTCCCCTGAATTCAAATGTACATGTTTAGTGTCCAGAATTTTCTTCTTTAGTTTTACCCTGGTGCTTTGGGGCCAATGTCGCTAACAAAACTATGTTGTGTCACTAAAACAGTAAAATGAGCAATCTTGAAGCCTATTTTCTATCTATACTTTTGTCCATTTATTAGTTAATAATATTTAGTGTCAGAAAACACAAGGGCTAATCTAACTGAAATTACTTAAAGGGCCCATATCTTAATTTTTTGTAGTTTTTCCCCAAGAGCACCACTTACAACATTTTTGTGTAACAAAAAATGATAATTCATTTTCTAGCTTGTCTTTGTCCCTTAGAACTAAACAGGTTGTTTCTCTTACTGCATCTTTAAGACTAATATATTTAAATGAGCTCTGTTCTAATGGGCTGGCCTGTATTTTGCTTTATGCAAGATGCAGTCTGAGCTGAAACACTCCTTATAACTTCAGTGTGAACTGGAAGGGCTAAACTGCTGTCGGCTAAATTTGTTGATTTGTGTGACATGACAAAAACAATTCATTCAGAATTTACTGTTTTATCTTAGTTTCCCTATATAGATAGTATGGACTGGACTGTGAACAGTATGTTTCAAAACTTTTTAAACATGGTTACATGTTGCGTTAAACTAATGTCAAAAAAGCAAGGAGAACTTTCACATGACATGTGCCCTTTAACAACTTGATATGTGATGATGTAAGCTTGAATTGCTCAGTGCTATTTGCTGGGGTATCAGTGTCCATTACTCATTCCAATTAGCCTGACAGCATCAGCACAAACCTAAACAAGCAAAGGGGAAAATAGTGTAAATTATTATAATTTTTTTTGCCAAGTTGTTCCTTTAAGTAATATTTTTTAGAGTTTACATGGTTTTCCTAAAGTATTTCTGATCCCCATAGGAAAATCCCTCAGGTGTCTGAGCTGCACTCTCATCACTCTCCATTAGCTTTTACATTTGCTTCTCAGTCCCACAATGCTCTGCGCAGCCCACCTAGCAGAGTCCCTGCCCCGAGTGCCTCCTCTCTTAGGACTAGCACCTCCTCTGTCCCCAGGCGTCCCCTTGGGGACACCAGCACCTCAGGACAATCAGAGCCTAGGGCCTCAAACAGAACGCCCCCCTCCAAAACCCTGACCAAAGCACCCGAAGTCTCTGGCCCCGGCCGACCTCGGAACCCTGTGGGCCGCCCCAGCAAGCAAACTCTGCAGGCCAGGCTTGGGCAGCTGCAGGACAGCCCCATGGCCAGAAAGCGCAAGAAGTCCCCCCCGCAGAAAGAAGACTCAGCGGGCCAGAACAGGAGCTTCTCGAGCCCAAAAGATCGACAACCTTCCTCCAGACCATCCCTCTCCCCTTCTCACGGACCAATCAATGGCGTCTTTTCGCCAGGCAGTAAGCCGCAGCCACAGCTCCACGTTTCTGAGATGCAGGGCTTGGCCAAGCAAAGCCCCACCCCTATTCCTTCCCACATGTCTCCACCCTCTCCCCCCGAATCCTGCTCTAATGATGGTGGAGGTGCCTCAGGGCTGCACCGGAAGGCTCTTGGCCACGATCACAAAGGTCCCAGCAGGAAACGCAAGACCAGCGGTGCCTCTTCCCCCGAGCCTCCCCCACGCCACCCCAAACCCAACAGCCTATCCTCCTCCCACTCCCCTTCCAGCCTGTTCTCCTGGAGGAGAGACAGCAAGACAAGGCCAGTCTCGCTCAGTATGGAGAAGAAACTGGATGCACAGAAGGTGAGCTCCTCACTAAACTAAACTGTCTCTTCCCCGATTAGAGATTTAGGGTGCACCTTGTTAACTACAGTTAAAATAAGAAGAATTTAATTTAAAGTGTAACAAGGTTGCACTATAAGGATAATGTCGCTAACAAGTAATGAAAGCTTATGTCATTGTACATGCCTAAGTGTTTCACACACTCCTCAGTCGACAGTGAGTAATCACAAATAGACTAGCTTGTATGTTAGCCTTGGGCCGATAGCTTATATCATATATTCTATCATATAGTATTGAGAGAATCTGAAGCTACACTGTGAAAGTTTTTGGGATTTAAAGACCTCTCTGGTGGAAATGTGTAATTGCATGCAACATACAGAAAAAACATTTTTAAAAATCGTTTATGCTTCTCATAATTGTGCTGCTTTGCAAGAGTATTTTAAGAGAACTCGATCAAAATGGCTTCAGAGGATGTCTGTAAATTGTCTTCCATTGTCTTCATATCTTTATTGCTATAATGACTTTGCACCTGAACATCAAGTCGAGACAGATGCTTGGAGGAAATGAATGAGGGAGTGAAATGGAGGAAATGGATGAATTTGTCCAGAGGCAAGGTGTCAGCACACCAGTTTGGCAATGTTTTTGTTTCTAAATAAACAAACATGGAGAAACATTGGATGTTAACAATGTAACATGCTAATGCAAAGTATATAGTTAGTGCAGAACTGTAAAGGCTTTTAATCTTTATGAAGATAATAAATAGTGAACTTATTTTTAGCACTTTGAGATTTGCTTAAAATGTAAAGTGCGTTACAAATAAAATTCATTATTATTATAATTATTATTATTATTTTAGAAGATGGACCAGTTGGTAATTATATGAGCATCTGGGGAAAACATTGTCCAAGCTTATTATGCTGTTTTTGACACTGTATTGTATATATGACACAGTGCTTTACCAGCATTGTGCCACTTCTACAGCATCACTTGTTCACTACATTAGCCTTGTACCTCCAGGGCACAACTAAAGAAGCAAACCTCAGATAGCCAAAAATATCTTGGCATTGAGGGTAAGAGGTAAATTGTGTAAATTTGCTCAAACCATCCTTTAAAATGTCCTCTTACCTTGTACCTTTTGTCTTCTCCCAACAGCCAAAGCTTCATCACTAAGGGCAGTCTGCCTTAAAACCCACCAGGAGTTAAAAGCCTACTGCCATGTTTTTGCGACAAACTTTATGCACAGGACGTTCAAAGCGTTTGCAATTCACCCCAGGAGGATGTAAGTGTGTATGTTTTTGTGTGTGTGGGTGTGTGTGCGAGAGAATTTTGTACATTGAATTTACGTATGTGAATGGATGAATTGAATTCCTGTGTGTGAGTATAGAAATACCTCAAGTCCTACCTTATGCTGCTAAACAATGTCAGATGTTGAAATATAAAATAAATATCCCATACACTTGAATGAATACCTTTCTCCATTGTCATACTGTTGTAAGATGCAGTCATCCCCTCTCACCACTAGATGTCGATGCATCATCACTTTGTTCAGGCTCATGTGGTCACCAGGCCTGAACAATTGGAATATAAACATGGTTATGACATCAGAGTGTGACACGTGTGATCTGTAATCGTTTGTTTACAGTAGAAGTAATTATTATAACTGCATAAATATTTAATTTTGGGTTATCAGAATTGATGCCTGTGTGAATTACCTATGGGTATTGATTTATGGATGAAGCCAATTACGGTCATATGTGAATGTTTGGGCACCCCTTGTCAAACTACATGTTTTGTTGATGTGTTTCATTTACAGACATAATGTACAGAGAACACATTTCTGCACATTTTACCACAATTATTGTCTATTTGCTGAATTTAACATGAATAAATAAAATGTGGCCTGTACAAAAAGTATAGTGCTTTTTATAATTGGTTTTGTTTTATATTAACAAATAAATAGATGAGCACTAAAATGTGCAGAAACATGCCATATTTAAACTTGTTCCCTGTAAATGTGTTATCTTATTTTCACAACAAAATGTGTCATTTGGGGTGTTCAAGTTTTTTTAGCATATGACTGTACCTGTACATTTAAGGTTATACCTCACTTATTTATTCATGAGTGTTGTATAATTTCATGCTCCTGTGATGTTTAGTTGAGCTCTTTACAATACTTAATTATTTTACACTACACAAGGGCCATTAAATTATGATAATAATGCAGTTGCATTGACATTTTTATTCACCAAAATGCGGTATGTGTAATTATCAATAGTGGATGGTATTTGATGACTCTTGTGCCAGCCTAAGTATCAAGTAGTGTTGTACTGCAGATAGACGGGAACTGGGAATAGCACTCCCAAGGCCAGTCCAGATGCCCTTTGGAGGGTTCTGCTGGTTTAGGGTTAGGTGATTGGAGGTGACCTTGAACTTGTAATTCAAATGAGAAAAGCTTGCCTTATCCATGTTCTGCCCACATACGCTTTCCTTCATAATTACTTTTATAACTAGCTTAATTTAATATGTATAGTCCTTTTTAAACTAATGAGGAATTGATGCACTGCAGTTTTTCTCTATATACTTGACTTTCTAATGATAATTTTGCATGCATGTGATGGGTCTGGACAGGGTAGAATGTTAGGGTAATTTTTTTGTGTGTGTCAACATTTTGTAAAGCAGTTGCTACAAAAGAATTGAGGTAATGCTTTTGTGGGCGGAGCCTGGTTTGGTCACTTAGGGTTCATTTTCCTGTATTATGCAGTACAGGTGTAATATTATATGGATATACCAGCAAGATATTACGATTTTTAGTTAGACGGACAAACATAAACCATAAAAGCAAGCTGACTCCAAAAATGAAGCTGTCACCTTTTTATTTATTTTTCAGAATTTGTCAGTCTAATAATTTGTCTACATTAAAACTTCTACAGGTCTGGCATATGCGGTTACCAAACTCTCCCTCTGCAGACAATCTAGCATACAGACGTATTACAGCAAGACCTCTCTAGCTTTAATACAGGACCGACATTATGCAGCATCTACTAGATATTGCACTCGTAATATGCTTACTGAGACATATAGGCCATGTCTGTACTATGAGGCTACTATGACCCTCATAACATTCACATTGTACTGATGAGTGTTCCAGTAAGTACATATTTATTTCTTTTTTCTTCTGTCTTTCCCACAACTAAAGGCAAAGGCTTTTTTCAAACTGATCTAAATGTGGTCAGTGTATTTGGAATCTACTAAACATACAGTACAGTGCCAAAGTCAGACTATGCTTCATTTATTTTATTTCCAGTCAAAAGAGCTTTTAAATAAAAGTTATTCATTTTTCAGGAGAGATTTCTAGGAGATTAGATGTAAGATAATACACTTGAATAAGGAAGAAGGACAAAAGAGGATTTTCCAAAACACCTTTCAAAAATTAATTAACAGATCTAGAGAAAGTGGGACTGCAAACAACAGTGCAAGGCCTGGTAGACCACCAAAACTGCCATCATCAAAGCTTTCATCTTTGAGAGGAGAAATTCAAGCTCCACTCTTGCTTCAAATCTGAAAATAATTCACTTCCACTGTGAGAAGACAATTCAGTGTTACGTCGTCTAAAAAGGATGCGTAGCTGTCAAGAAGCCCTTACTGAGAAAAGGAAATGGGTGTTCTCAGAACAATGGAAACTTTGGAAAAACGCAGATTTCTTTGAAAGCACTTCTCCCGAAAAGAATGGAACAATTTTTGCTTCTTGATGCCTAAAATGAATAATTTGTAGTTAATAGCAGATTTGACTGGAAATTAAATAAGTAAAGGGTGGTCTCTGACTATAGCACAGCGCTGGACTGAAGTCCCTTTGTAGACAATGGACAGGCATGAATACTTTCAATTAATAGTCTCTAATACCCAGAACTAAATAAGATAAACTAATATTGGACATACAGAGAAGGCAGTGAAAAAGTGCATACTTGTTACATACATACATTGTACCTGCCGAAAGGAAAGGACACACAATATTAAAGCAGTAGGTAAGGAAGATGTATGCTGATACACAAATTCTAGTGTGCTTACATACTGTACATCATCCTAGCAAAGGTATTAGAGGCTAGTAATGTAAAGCAGAGCCAAGGCAATTCTCTAAGGTTGTGTTAAAAATGTCTCTTTAAATATAACAGTGTATTCCTGAAGAAGAGCATATTTTATTATCCAACTACTCTATAATACAGTGCTTTGTTGCCTCCGTAGGTACAGTTTTTGATGGCTTAGTGAAGTTTGCTTTATTTACTAATTTCAAAATCTAGTTTACAGACCTAAAGTGAGAAGACGTACTGTAAACATATCTTCAATATCATATGACAGGAACAGCCTTTACAGATAATGTTATTATAAAATCAACATCTTGTGTCACAACTGGAATCCAGACAACTGCATAAAGAACACAATATATAAAGAAGAAGGATGCCAGATAAACCCCTGGTGATCTGCTTTTTGAAAAAAAATTCATTCTAGTCTTGACCCACTTGATCCACCTAATCAGGCTCTTTAGGAGTATCTTCACATTAGAGCCAGCTTTGCTCAATTACTTCTACTGCTGCAAGATCTCCAGGAGCAGGCTTGGGGCACTGCTGATAGAAGAACAAGGAATTCAGCCTTTTGAGACATCATGGACAAGATGATTCGCTGGTTAAGAAAACACTGTCTCAAACACTGTAAACAAACAGCACAACGACACACGAAAGCACAGATGTACTGTCCATAAAATGCCGAATGATGAACAGAGAGTAATAATAGAATACTGCTGCCACCTAAGAATACCCAAGGACTGATACTCCATGACAACACATGACATTGGCTGAAGGGCCACTAGATCTTGCTTGGGAAAGCACTTGGCTGTCAATGTCTCTCGCCCAGGTGAAGCGTGTTTTTGAGACACTGGCACTCTTCCCATGGAGATCAAGATGGTGAGGACACCCAACTCGTCACAGAATTTTGGCTTCAGCTGAAGAGGCATTTAAAAAGGCCTAAAACTGCCCACTGCCTGTCACTGTCCATCACAGCTGCTCTCATTTTCCATTACTTCTTCCCTGAGATAATACTGTGCACCCAGATGTGCTTACGTATGTTGGGAAAACTGGATCAAAAATACATCTGACTTAGAACATTCCATATGAAACATTGTATTGGTAGTGTCGTATTACACAAGTTGTACTAAAAATGATTCCTCTGCTGTCAACTGATATTGTCCTCTGCTTATTATTACTGCAGAGATGCGTCTCCTGCCTTTACTTTCCATCCAAAAAGACAAGCAGGGTGAAAGTGAGCTTGATCTGGCTGCCATGCCACTCTAATCTGCTCTGTCTCCTGTCCGTCTGAGCAAATAGGAAACTGGAGAACCCTAATTATTAATGGTGTTGGGATAGGGCTATAAGGTGTCACGCCTGAATGCTACATGGACTGTGTGTGTTTTGCACCAGTACACTAAAAAACAGGACATGCCAATGTTCTCAAACGTTCTCTTATTTGTTTTGGACTGTCAGGACATCGCTCATGCTCCTGCTTGTACAATGGGTTTCTTGAATCTTAATCTAAAAATTTGAGTCAAGTCCACTTGCTATTTGACTGCTGAATAGTATTTGGTCACAGCCTCCTGGGAGCTGTGAACACTGTCTTTGAAATATGTTGCGATTGATTGCATACTGTCACTGGCAAAACAAAACTTTCTCCATTTTTGTCTGTTTTTCAGTTTCTGACACAGTTTAAAATGTCTGATGCCCTTTATATTGTGTATAAATTTCAGGATGAGTGAACCAACAGAAATGGCCCAAAATGACTTTTACATTGACTTACATTAAAACTGTTTTTCCTTCTTCTGTAAAGTCACCATTTTGAAGGTACAAGATTTTTGTCCAATAGCATCATTATGTATATAGATATATATATATAGGATACTGTCAGTGGACTGTAATGTAATTGATGCATATGCATATATAGGCATATATGCACATAGGTTACACCTAAATAAATAATATGACTTCAGTGAAATGGTATACACTAGAAATGCACTGATATGGGAAATGTAGGCCAACGCAAATGTCCAAGATTTTGATGTATATATCTGCCCGTGCTGTTACATAAACTTTTATAAAATGTATGGATCAACATAAAGAGAAATCTAGCTTTTTGTAGATGGTTGTATAAAATGTATAGGAAGCACAATAAATACATCTTCAACTATTGTTTTGAAATGTCACTTAAATCGAAACGTCTGTCTAAAGGTGACATTTTTAAGCAAATATCTACTGATATGACGCCAATACCATTATGCACCATTGGTATGCACCACTATCTTGGACTTGAACCACTCCAACAACTGCATCTTAATTCACCCCAAAAAATTTGTTCAGATTATTACCACTGGTTCTGGAATGAAACAAACGCCTGTCCCAACACCCCCCACCCCACTCTGTCTCTGGCCTTTGTTTTCTCATCAAGATTACAAAGAGCCCTAGGGGTCTAAGATGTAATTAGAGACTGTCCCAATCATTTAGAAAACATTCCGACAATGGATGACTCAGCCATGACTAAAAGCCACCAAAATATGCAAATCTGAACTCGAGAAAAGGCTTGAGAACCAGATGTCTGAAAAACATTTTTTGGCTTCTGAATCCTGGAACGTTGCTTTCTTTACTACAGACAAGCAATAGCGATGCCTTAATCTATTTAAAGAGGTTATTAGCATTCAGGTAATGTATCCCTCTCCGATTGTCATGACAGACAGCCTCATGTAAATAACGCTGTGCATATAATTGATTTCCTAAGAAAGAATGGCAGTCGTAACGTAATTAGGAGCCATTGTTTAAAGATTAAAATATGCAGTGCATACAACACAGCCATTTAATTTACTCTTAAGCGGCAGATGAAAAGCAATGCTATTGTTAATCTGACATCAATTTAAGGTGATGTTTAAAGCCCAAATGGGGTGGCTGGCAGCTCAGTTCCAGTTTTTGGCGCTACAACAAACCATACTTTCAACAACAACATTGGACTGGACGATACAGACTGGCGTACAACTAAAACATATGGTTACTGAGCTTTTTGTTAGAAAGCTCATGAGCTGTAACCCTGTTTCAACAGTTCCTGACCGGGCTTTTATTGCAAGTGTCTGAAATTGCAATGCAATGAAATAAACTTTGGCTTAATTTTAACCAGCTAACTAAATTCTGGTACACATGATTCCTCACTGTATAAACAATAACCAAAGTAATAGGGATTATTCTATTCCTCTAATGGACAAGTGGCAGTTATAATTCTTCTTTTTCAACGTTTACTATACTTAAAATTGACCCAGGCTGAAGTTTTTCAATAGGATGTGTTCCTTCTAAGATTCCACAGTTTCCCTTTAAGTTAGAAGGTGTTGAATTTCTAAAAGCAGATGCAAATCTTGCTACATCCCCCCATCACTATTCAGCATTCAACGTAATGCCGTTTCAACGTAATGGCCTGCCACTCCTGTAGCAATGACTCATGACTGAAGTCTATATATAACGTGGTGATGCTGGTAAGTTAGCATTTGGGGAAGGAGAGAATAAATACTGCCTATACTAATGGCTATAGGGCACAAAGCTATATTCTTAACATTAGCAGTCTGTAAGAATCATGCTTATGACTTGATTATATAGTGGATGTATCTATCTTTTAACATCTCTTATTGAATAATAAGGCTTTCCAGTAGCTATTCATGGAGAAATTCATCTTTTTTCCCATCTGCTTCCCCATGTCTCAACAATCAAGTCCACTTACCGTACATGGCAAGACCTTTTCACAGTATATACTTAAATGCTACAGATTAAAATGCTGGAAAGGTTGTTTTTTTCTACCTTGTCCTTATCAAACTCACAAAGAAAAGTGATATAACACTATATAGCTCATCGGCCAAAGTTGCAAACTGTCACTTTCTTTACCCAGGGAAGTCACAACAGCTCAGTGTCTCTGGATAAAGCTCTTACGACATACATCCACAACAGAAGGCCTCTCCCAGTCCAGAACACTGGACACTATCCTCTCAAACCACAATGGGTGTGTCAGAGAAGACTGAACTAATGGAGTCCGCCACTGATTTCTTCCGTTTGCCTTTCCCCTGCCTAGCCTCCTCGTCCAGCTCCTCTTCCCCATTGGGGTTCACTTTCCCATTCTGGCCCTGCAGGTCCTTGGGGTCTATGAAGGCAACATGCCTACTGAGCTCAGCTTTGGTTGCCAGATCCTCATGCGTTGGCGTGGCACTGAGCATGGAGGAGTGGATGCTGTCTTCATGATGGCTCTTAGACTTGCCTTGCCCTGGACAGCAGAAGCAGCGGCAAGGGGTCAGGTACAGGTAGATGAGCACCAGGACTACACTGGCCAAGCAGGCCACCAGAGTCGTGTATGCTGTGTTGAGGGTATCGCCATGTCCGCTCATTGTGAAGTTATGCACCTTCACCCAAACGTACAGGGTTTCATTAAGGTATTCGCTCACAGCAAAGCAAGTGTACTGACCAGAATCCTCAAGTTTAATAGAACGGATCTCCAGGTTTCCATCTGGGAGAACTGATGCACTCTGGTTGTTGTTGCCAGGGGACACAACTACGTTGCCTGGCAGCATCCACGTCTTGGACATGTACCGATGCCGGGTGTCACAACTGAGGACCAGGTTCTGCTCCAAAAAGGCCTCTTCCACTGACTCGTTAAACGTGCTGCAGTTCATGTGCAGATTTAGTTCGAAAATGCGCTTTTTTTCAGACCCTGGTGGTATGCAGGTGTAGTCGTCTTTAAAGTCCACGGCTGAGTTCAGCCGTCGCATGTACCAGTGAGCCATCAATTTGTACAACTCGCAGTCACAGATAAGAGTGTTGTTGTGGAAATAGAGTCCATTCTTGATCCAGGCTGGCAGGCCCTGCAGATCTTGCACAGGGAGTACCTTGATCCGGTTGGAAGACAAGTCCAACAAGCTCAGCTTCTCCAGCCGCGTCTTGTCCTTGACCAGCTCCAGAGGGAAGCGGGACACCTGGTTCTGGCTCAGGTAGAGTTTCTGCAGGTTGCTGAGGCCCGAGAAGGCGGTGCGGTCGATCTGAGAGATTTGGTTGTTGTAGAGTAGAAGCACCTCCAGCTGCCCCAGCTGTTCGAAGATGTACTCGTCCAGTTGACGCAGGCTGTTGGAGGAAAGGTCAAGGTAGCGCAGCTGCCTGACGTAAACAAACGCTTCCGTGGAGATGAAGTTCAAGCCGTTGTGGCTCAGTAAAAGGTTGTGGAGTTTGGGGAGTTTGTATGTGGTCCATTCTGCCCGCAACCGTGTGATGTCATTGTAGCTCAGGTCAAGCACCGCTGTGTACTTGGGCAGTTCCGTTGGAATGGTGGTTAAGTTCATCTTGGAGCAGCTCACAATGTTACTGGCACATATGCACGTTTTGTGGAAATTCACTATTGAGCCAGCAGTCCCTGGCATCTGTAGAAGGACCAGGGACATACAGACAGTCCACCTGATGCACAGTCCCATAGAGGATGACATACCTTCCACTCTCTCAAATGGTTTTAAAACCGTGAGAATCTGGATTCTGCTTTATAAATCCCTCTTTATGCAGGCTCAGTTGAACGGAGCTGAAACAGAGACAAAAACAAGACAGCTCAAGTATTGCTGAAACTAAGGGAGTTCATCAATAGCACGTAGTACGGTCATAAAAATGAGCATGAGTCATTTATGACATTGCCAGTGAAAAGACTGGCAAGCGTCTCGCTCATGCATGCATAATAACAGGTTTACAAACAAGGCATTCATTCAGACAGATTAAGGCACACACATGGCAGATAAATCTTTATAAAAAAAAAGAAAAAAACAATTCCACAGTGGAGCATCAGCAACAGTTTTGCCTAGTCAAAACTCATTGTAAAGGTGAGATGTTATGGCCTCTAGTGCTCCAAGACAGTAGTGTTGCATTGCACCATTTCCCGTATGCACTGTCCCATCTTTTAATGCGCCCATGTAAACACAGCGTTATAAAGCAGCCTATTACACAGGTAGGCCTACATTACCTTCAGTGTTTAGCTCCAGATCAGGATATGTCAAGGTTTGCCAGAGTGCAGTCCCCAGGCTGAGCTCTGTTTATCCACTGCACATCACAGTAACGTGGCATGCCTTTCCAATACAAAAACAAAAGCCAAGCAGGAACGCCGAGGGGGAATGTTGGATTGTTCTGAGCGGGAGTGAGAGGGGGAAAAAGAAAAACGCACCCACAGCGGAGCACTATCGCAGACGAAGCGACCGAGGACAAAACGCGCAAGTAGTGGCTGTAAGATTACGTAAAGAAAACGACGGCAGCCTTGGTACAATCCTCGAGACACTGCGAGCCTCCCGCAATGGCCATTTCGCAGAGAGGTCCATCAGGCTCGGGCATGGTGCAGTGCGAGGAGAAGCAGGACGAAAAAAGCTCCTGGAGAGACGCAGCACGGCGGTGTGATCAGCATCTCTCCATGGTCCATCACTTAAAGCGCATGAGCAGTGGCGCACGGGGCGGGTGGGGAGGGAGGATTCTCGGTGGTCCCTTCTCAGACAGAAGAAGCCACTCCGAGCTGCACTCAGCACTGCAAACGTGTTATCCTGTTCCAAAAGCACACCGAGCCCTGCGCTGTTTCTCAGCAGACACGTCAGAGGCGCATTCAGCTCCTCATAGTGTACCGAACAGCAGGGCAGCGGTCACTGTGCGCCGGTCAGACGGAGACACAGAGATACGTGCGTGAGCTCGAGCGAACATAACGAAGAAATGCAGTACTGTAAGGAAGCCCACCCTGGCCAAACACTGTGGCTGTTCTCGCGTGTGTGCCTGCGACAGAACGCTGAACCATCGCCAACACGTGTGACTGTCTCGATTTAAGAAGCAGCGGGTATGTTTCAGACTGGTCCCTGCGCGGGTTAGAGCACTATCCGGGGATTCATCCATTTTCTGAGGTGACCTGATGAAGAAATAGCACCCAGTGCACTGTTCGTCCCCTAATGCAGTCACCCCCACAATGCACACTCTTCAAAAATGGCTCTTCGAGGGCTCGTCAGTGAAGAGAACGGTTCTAGTTTGAACCATGAGTTCTATGTAGAATCTTTTCATGCCTAAATGGTTCTTTGCGTGTTCCTATAGAACTTTTGTTAAAATGGTTCCGTATAGCACCAAAAAGGGCTCTGCTATCGTTGCAAGCTCGATATTGTAACAATAGCAGAGCCCTTTTTGGTGCTATATAGAACCATAACACGTTCCATGAATCTGAAGAACCATTTAAGCATGTAATGTCTATTTTGGTCAGACTGTTAGCAGGTTAGACTGGTATCGATTCAAGTGCTGTTTGTTTGTGGTGTCACAAAGGCGGTGCTCCAATAACCCAGTAAACCCAGTGCCCTTTATCGCATAATCAGGTCTCTCTCATTTCTTAGAATTGTAATGCAGAGGCAACTTGAACTTCTTGAGCATAACGAAAAAAAGAACACAACACGGAAAGTGTTCCTCAGTCTAGCTCGTGGTACTACCGTTTTACTTGAACTGAGAAGAAACACATGATCTGATGCCACATTTGTATTAATACAAAATTTTGTGTTTTTAATTGTTAAATATGTAAGGTGCTGTCTTCCCTTATTCAGCTGATAGGTCATCTATGTTTGCCAGTCAATTAGCAGATAAAATGATTAGATATTTTTACTCTTCTATCATTTCAATTGCCTTATGTGATGTCACAGTGGATGTGCTCCAATAAGCCGCTAACCTAAGGGCCCTTTATGACCTAATAAATGTCACTCTTATATCAAAGAATGTTTGAAATATTTTCTAAGTTTTAAGTGTTAAAATGTGTAAAATGCTGCCTGCCCCTTGCTAGTTGTTAGGCCATCTGCTGTAAGCCTGCATCAGTTAGGAATTACTTGAGTACTTTTTTTTTTTTTTTTTTGCTGCTGTCACAATGGTTTAGTGTTATAATGTTATGGTATCGCTTTTTATGACCTAGTCAGGCCACTTTCCCTTTTTTTGTAGAAGTAGATTCCCTACAAAGGGAATGATTTAAGACCTTCCTCAAACACAAACACCCCATTCTCCAGAGATAACTAAAACAACACATAAGCACATCTTAAACTAAAGAACAACAATATTAATAATATTAAACAACAAGGCCCTTTTTCAGACTGTGCGTGCCTCCTATATGCATCCTTACACGGCCCTTTGCATAGTCATGCCTCCCGAACTTCCCACAGCATGTGGCCAGTACAATATTGTCCATTGTCCACTATTCTATCAAATGTAAGTGCTGTTTGTAAAGCTGGTGCCCAGAATGACCTGATCAAGTCACTCTCATTTTGCTGAATGTATGAAGTACATTCTACATTAATTTAGTGGTTTTAAAGTGAAGTGTGTTGCATGCAGTTTACTCCTTATTAGCTGTTAGCTCATCTGCCGCAGGCCTACAATTGCCAGTCAGTTAACAGTCAGTAATTTTTTGAGAACATAGTTTATTTATGTGTGATGTCACAATGGTTAAGTCATACAAAGCTAAATGAAATGCCTTCTATTACCTAATCAGATCTCTCTTTCGTTGAAGAAGTAGTAGACACACCCACTGTCACCCATTCTGATGCAGGTACAAGCGCAGGGAGCTTTTAAATATGTGTAAGCATTTAGCTGGGTCAAGAGTCTGTTGCTGAAGTCCTCTTACTTTCACATTAGAGAGGAGAGGAGAGGAGTTCCCACAGCTTGCTTACACTGCCTGACTCTCATGGCGGTTTGTAATTACACCCTGGTGGACAGCATTACATTAGTCTAAATATGGCCGTGGTCTTTGTCGAGTGCAGTTTCCCCTTTATTTCCACAATGTTAGTGTGTTTATCAGCATAGTGATGGCACAACAATTAAAAGCGCATAATGACAGAAGCCCAGCAGTATCAGTCATATCCCATGTTAGACTGTAAAGGATATCACTGTTGTCACAACAAAACCTTGTATCTCCATGTTTTTTGTTGATTTTCAGTTTTTGACATAATTTGAAAATGTCTGTTGCTCTTTGCATTGTCTGTAAATTTCATGATAAATTAACAAAAAGAAATCTCCCAAAATTACTTGGAAAAAAAAAGTCTGGTTCCATTGACTTACATTCAAAGTATCATTTTGAGATACAAGGTTTTGTTGTTATTGTGATACTAAGCATTCATATTAGTCAATATGAATTCAAAATTAAGATCAGTAGACTTGCCGTAGAGTCACACCCTTTACTTGACCATCAGACGCATGGCACTAAACAGAAATTGAAGAGACCAGTGAGATGCATTATGCCATTTTTGGGAGGGCCATTGACAACACTTGTCATTTAGCTGTTTATTAACCAGGGAGGTCCCTTAACACAGCTCTTCTTCATGCGCTGGCTCATTAAGAGTGGAGTAAATATGCATTAATTAGTGGAAATGAAGAGTGGGATTCCCCTCGATGATTGAAGGGTCCAGTGTGCTTGTTGGGATGAGAGTTAATTGAGTGTCAAGTTGCTAATGCTGAGTCAACGCGAATATTCAAAGGCCTGGCAGGTGTTCCTGAAGCTACCTTGGCATCTTCAGGGTGTCTTGTGACCTGAATGAAGAGGAAACAATCTGATCCTAGATCAGGATTAATGTGCTGAGATGATTAATTAACTGGTGTTCCAAATGGTTGGAATCAATTTTTTCAATAATTTAAGTACCAATTTTGTTTCATATACATGTATAAAATGCTGGCGTGGTGTTATGCTGTAAGTTTGCAGGTTTTAAATAATTTGTTGGAATTTCTTCAGATGTGCCCATTGTCTCATACGCCTGAGAAAGCTCTGCAGCGCTGCTAATTGAGTTTGAATAAAAAAAATTCATATTGTTTTGTATTGTAATAGTGATTCGATTTCAAAACGATCATTTGAGAAAAAATATCGTAAATAGAAAATTACAGTGTAGTATTTATTAATAATAAAAACATTGTAGATAACTTCTTGTTCCCAAAATAGTTGAAATATTGAATAAAACATTTAGAATTGCCATTTGATGTCTAGTTTTATTCTGATTTAATCTAAAGTATATACATTGTTGTTGTATGACAAGTGATTCTAAACTTTTGAACATAAATGTATACTATACTCTTAGCAAAAAAAGGGTTCTATATCGTATCAGAAAGGGTTCTTTGACTTGCCTGCTTTTAAAAATGATTCTTTGGTGAAGCTAATGACTCTATATACAGCCACACACACTCAAAGAGCCTTTGGAATGCATAAGTCCGAATGACTTTTATGTCTATAGCACATTTAAAACACAACAAGTGTTGGCCAAAGTGTTGCATAATATCTATTAAAGTAACCACTACTAACTAATCGAAACTACACAATACAATAAATCCCAATACAATAATTCAGCAAGGAAAATAACATGCATGCAAAAACAAATCTCTGTGGGCTTCAGCACTCCGCGGTCCCAATCTGTGAGTTTGTGTGGTCTACAGCTTCATAGCGAAGCTGTTGTTGCTCCTACGTGCTTCCATTTCACAATAACAGCACTTACACCTGACAGGGGCAGATGTAGCCAGACAGAAATTTCACAGACTGAAGAGTGGCGGAGGTGGCATCCTATGACAGCACCACGTCTAAATTCACTGAGCTCATCAGTTCAACCCATTCTATTGCCAGTGTCTGTCTATTGAGATTATTGGCTATGTGCTAAATTTGATCCACCTGAATTAAGAAAGGTGTCCCAATACTTTTGTCCATACAGTGTATATACTAGACATTTATTTTTTTTTGCTAAAGAAGCCTTGCAGAACTCCTTTAAGAGCGAATTATATCTCTATTCTCTCTCTCTCTCATTCACATTGATTCACATGTATTTATTTATTCATGACATTTTTGCCTCCATCAGAGCAGTTTCTCATCAGAAGGTTCTGCACATGCATACTCATAACCCTTCTTAGGAAGAAGGCCAGTCACAATATCACTGTTATTAGGTACAGATAATCATAGGAGACCTTAGAGAGGCAGGTTTTAATGCAAAGCTTGTTGTCATGGTTGCCAGGGTCATAAACCACAGCTGGTGTCAGATGGTGGTTGGGCCTGAAAGGGAGGGGAAAAGAAGCAAGAGAAGAATATACCATGCCAGCAGCAGTTGTCTTCTCAAGCCCCCTTAATGAACACATCTGCTTCATGATTGTTCCTTGGCCTCTGCGTGAACTCAAGATGAATCACCATGGTTTGTTTTGTTTGTTTTCAATCACAGTTCTTATGTAACCTAATCTAGTAGAATTCCCTGTCAACCAGATCCTGCCAATCCAACACGTTTGTGCTCAAAATGATTAATGTCCTGTTTGATTCCGACTTCTGCTGGGGTAGTGTTGCCTGGCAACTGTTGTGGTCTCACATGTGCAGCAATGGTTGGGTGGCATTGCCTCTTATTGTTGATGGGGTGTCTGCATGGCTAGAGTCAGCTGGGGGGGATGAAGAATGCCTAAAAATCAGAGGTAGATTGTGTTTAGTATAGTTTCAGGGCTTTGCTTATTTGAATACTTGAATGATGGTGCATTCCCCTTCGTCAGCTTGTAAAGTTGGAAAAATGTCATGTCACAAAATGTCATAATCTGGAACTGTTGCAGGAATGACCAGTGACATGGCTCACTACAATAAAAGTATATATCTGTAACACTTGACTTAAATTGTACTACAAAACTTCGATATGTCCATGCCAGAAAACATTATGGAAGATGCTGTCATTAATTGTCATGAACAGATTGTGTCCAGTAATATATCTGATTATATATATCACATATAATGTCACCACTACTGGAAACTGTCATAACATAAATCATCAAAGGTGAACTATGATTAGTAAAGCTAGGCTTTCAAATCAGACCATAAATGTCAAAATACGAGTAAAAAACAACTGAAGCTTCTATAAAAGGTTCTATGTTTATTTTGAACAGCACATGACAGACATATTATCAAATATTTTACCTTGTAGCAGGTTCACAGTGACTCAGTGGAGAGGCCTGATGAAGAGCTGCTGCTGCTGTTTTTCATTTCTAACAACCCACAGAGGAGGCTGCAGCAAGAATTTACAGTCAGTGACGTAGGTCAGAGTTTCAGAAGGCCTAGAGCAGGTGTGCACAACTCTAGTCCTGGAGGGTCAGTGTCCAGCACAGTTTGGTTAAATAACAATCTGTTAATTAACAACTTTAGTGGGCATGTTTGAGTAGGAAAATGTCCAAACTGTGGTGGACCTCCAGGACTGGTGTTGTGCATCCCCTGGCCTAGAGTGACCTTTTTCCAGAGTTTTCGGTCTTGGGTTTTGGAAATCAAAACATACATTTTTGATTTCTCTGTCACTTCATCATTATGCTGATGGTTATTCTAACATATTAGGCCTTCTCTTCAGCTCTTGTCCTAGCCAATAGAAAAACGCACTTAGCTATGTACTTACAGACTATAGATGAAAAACAATTCCTGATTGGCCAATTTTGCCCTGGGCATTTCAAAGATTTTCCATCCAAAACCTATTAATGAAACATGAGTAGCACTGTAATACTTACGGTTGAAATACAAGCGTGATTATATTGAATAAAAAAGAACAAAGAATTACTGTATTTTTTGTGCCCAGGGTTTCCCTCTGTGTGTCATAATGTTTGATATCATTGATGTTCAAACTTGCAACCTCCCAGTGATATGGCCGACACTTAGATGATAAATGATTTTATGTGTATGTGAACGGTAGCACTAGATCAGATGTAGTGTTTGTTGTGTAATTGAGCTTATGTTAGCACAGTGCCAGATTTGTTAATGTTTCCAACCTGCCTAGTTTCGACTAGTTACAAAATATTTTAGCTCAGTCCTGTAGCATTTTACATGGGAAACACTATTGACCAAGTGTTTCTCTTTGTGCAGGTGCCAACATAATAAAAATAAATCCTAGAAAATAAATATAGAAAAGGATGTACGGTAACATGAAACATGTTGAAGTGAGCTGGTCACACACACGTGTAAATATAGAGATCTGCTATGTGTTGTTTTTAACATCTGTTCATGGGCACAAGGCCTTGTTGTTTCTAAATTCAACTTCACATAATTCATTATGCATTGCAGCGTTTAAATATGTACAACAGAACAGTGCATCTTCTGCACAATTATGATGAACATGAGAAAACTTTTGCTTCTGCATTTACTGAAGTGATTCTTCATGTCTGCAAGAATCATGATGTGTTCAGACACATGGAGCTCTGGAACAAAGCTGATTCCATTCTTGTCAGCTTTTTATTCTGCACCGTCTCATTCCATGAAACAACCAGCCGGAGTTTATTTTAGGGGACCTTAATACATGTGACATGTCAAGCTATTTACCTAATTTACACCGGTATGTGACAACTCCTATTCGTGGCATGCAAGTTGAGTGGTCAGATTACTGTGTATCTTCTTCCAACATATAGACTTAAAGAGGAAAAAGAGTTTGTTTAAAACCCTGCAGTAAAGCAGAGAGAGAACACGCTGAGAAACAGTTTAAATGTCACAGACAGAATAAGTTCAAGCAAAGGTTTTGCACTGCTAGTGCTCAGCATTCATAAAAGAGATTTAAAGCACTAATGACAGAGAGGAGGAGGAGGAGGAAGAGACCGTTGGGAAACATTGTCGAGCCTGGTAATTTTGTTATCGGCCTTAATATATTTTTATTGAGAGTTTGATTGAGAGATTCAGAATAGGGCTGCAATAACAACTGTAATCACATTTCTGCTTATTTGCTTGTACAGCTAACTGAGATTGCATTAGCAGTGGCACTCGTCAAAAATTAAGCCTAATAAAGCAACAGGCCTTGACAGCTTAAGAAGGAGGGTGCCCGACACATCGTTACGGCCTTAAGGAGGTTCTTACTCAGCTTGCAGTTACTTTTAGGGCACATCAATTTTTCTAGTTTTTTCTCCTCATTTTGTTATTTTTGCTTTGTGAGGAATTTTATGCATTATGTAAATATTGTTGAAGTTAAAATATTTAAGCCACAAAAAAGCTCAAATTGAATGAATTTGTTTTTGTGATGTCACAAAAGAAGAGGCATTTACATACACTTTTGTGTAGAAACATTTGAACAACCCCTGAAGTTACATGTTTGAACAGTTTTCTAAGTGGACATAAGTTGTTCTACATGGAACAAATGTAAACATTTTCCTGCACATTTTAGTGCACAATTGTCGTTTATCTACTGACTTGATTGTTCTGGAAAAAATTAAGCATAAAATCTAAAACACTAATCTAAAACACTAATCTAAAACACTAAACTAGTATTATTAAGGATGTGTGCTCTCTGAGGAGGATGTGTTACTTATTTTCACTCAGAAAATCAACAAAACATGCCACTTGACAAGGGGCACCTAAACTTTTGCATATGACTGTGTCTGTCTATTTCACTTACAGCAGTTTGGACTGCCCAAGGTATCAGAAGTGTTTTAGGATTGCTTTTTCAATGAGGTGCAATACAGGTCAGCCAATCAGAATAGATTATACATGCATATACATACATACATACACATATATACACATACATATATGAGTGTTAAAAGCACAGTAGCAAAAGCCATGCTATCCAGGGCATAGAGACTGAAAAAGAGTCATGCGAAAATTCAGAAATCATATAAGATTTCCACAGTAATAGCTGTATGTAATGTTTCTGGGGTTGTATCATTCACTGGTTTCAGACCTATTGCATTCACTTCACTCTTGGCTAAGACAACAAGTGGAAACTGTAGAACTTTTTTTTTAAAAAGAACATTTTAAAGACTTGGGGACAATCACCTTCTGACTTATAATGAGCAATCACTCAAGAAGGCTCACCATCCTTTACTTTTGCTTAGGAAATATATATCAGTAGCAGTGTACTCAATTACAGTTATATAACTGAAGACCTTTCTCATTATTTTCACTTTAAATCTGGGCTGTTCCTATCTGCCAGCATTTTGAGGTCCCTAGAGACAGTAGGAGCATAAGGTATTTAAAAAAGGCTTCTGTTCCCTGCAATATTCAGGTATTACGTATAGTTATGGTTGTTGCTGTTTAACTCCCAGTATGACTTTTACATACTAAGTAGTCAATGCATTCACTGCTCAGCTGCTGCTTTGTACTACTGAATGTTCATTTGTAGTGTAAAGTTTTATATCATTGTATTTAGTAACCTAAAAAATAAAAGAAAAAATATTTAGCACTACTTAAAAAGTGTGTATGTGTAAAGATTACATAACAATAAATAAATATCAATGCTGCAAACATGTTCTTGTGCAAAGTGTATCTACTGTCATTACAAAAGATCCTGCCATTAGTCAGGAAAATTTCATGGAATGAGCTTCCTAAAGTTCTCAGTGACAACCAAGGTGTGAAACACAGGGTGGTGGGGATGGGGCTGGGGTCCCGGACCTCCTAGTTAACCTCTGGGATCCCCTGAATGTCTCAAAACTCTTGGAGGTCCCTGAAAACAAACCTATTATAGTGTTATGCTGTCTGTTAGGCAACAATAGATGCTGAAATACAAATTCAGGGAAAGATTATTGTTTAGCTGCTTAACTCAAAATCAATGAGCTTCTTTCTTTGGTATTCTTAATTAACTAGTGATGCAGTGCTGACCTGCCTCAGAGTGGCACTGTAGCAAACTGGGCTCACCTAGTGGGGTCTTCATAGTCTAGCAACTGTAACTATGGCAGGATACCTCTGAAAAACATTACAATATGCCGCAATATATTTGTAAATCTAAAAACTTGCTCTATTTCCCAAGACAGAGGTGGAAATTGTCAGTTATTTCTCAAACCGAAGACAAATAAGGAGATGCCATTGAAGCTTGCATCTAGTACTGGCAAGAAGCCAGCCAACGCTGGAGTAGCCAGCCAACATGTGACTCTTCAAATACCAAGGGCTATTTCACACACTGGGGACAACATTATTAAACAACACTCTGATGGAAAAAAGATACAGAGCCATAGCAAAGACCTTAAACTGTAATGGTTCTATAATATGCAAGTGGAAATTTCATGGAACCACAACTAATCGTTTCCAGACAGGTGCAAGACTTCACAATGCATTCTTAGATAAATAATAAATATGGTAGAAGTGACGCCAGCAATCACACAAAAAGAGCAGCAGGACAACCTGAAAGCAACAAGAACAGTAAGCAATGCCCTGCACTGCAATCATCTCCATCCTACACCCCACATAAAAGTCCTCTACTAAAAAGGAAGCGCAGAGATTCACGTCTAAAATTGGCACATTACCATTTAGACAAATCAGAACTCTTGCTACAATGTACTCCAGCCAGACTCATTCAGATATTATGCTTGGAGTGTTGCACATATGATCCCAAGAAGGCCATACCCACAGTGAAGCAAGGAGGTTGGAGCGTCATGCTATGGCTGCTTCTCTGCAAACGGTACTGGGACATTACACATCATTGAAGCAAACATGAATGGTAAGGCGATGTAACAGGAGATAATAGAGGGACCTTTGTAACCTTGTAATTAAAGACAGATTGCCAATATGGACAGGCCAGAATTGAACCACACTGCTGTAAAAAGCTATTTACATCTTACCATGGATGCGTTAAAGCTGTGACAACCAATTTGCAACAAGATACTAACGGGTTCGATTGCATTCTCTCAATTTTTGCATATCTTCTTATATTTGCCTTCAAAAGCAATTGCATATAACATAATACCATATGTTTCATATGAAAATGCTTTGTTATCTTCATTGCTACTTTCTAAAACTGCAGCAGCAACTTCAGCAGTGTGGGGGGAAATGGTACGGCAAGGGTTTCTGGCTCCAGCTGCTGTAGAATATCTTATATATTTCCCTTCATCACAATGCATGTCTATGGCTTTGTGTGCTATCCAAACACTGAGTATTGAGCTGGACTGATTGCTGTTAAATGAGCATATCCAACTACACCTACAGTCAAGGTAATGTGAATAATACACTGCTTCTAAATACATAAGACAAATGGAGCTTTATGGCGTAATTAGAGTGCCTCAGGGAACAATAACATGGCAGGTGTTTTGTTCATGGAGGCAGCTCCTCTTAGTGTTCACTTGCATTTGATCAGGGCTCTGTGAGAGACAGCTGCAACTGAGAGAGAAGAGAATACAGTGAACTACCGGTAATGTGATCTGGAATTATCTGTAACTTTATCGGGGAGATGCAGAGATCTTGTGTTTCACATGCAGCTGAAATGACTGTAAGCACCCATTTAGAAAAAAATTTATATATTTGAAATACATTTCAAATGCATTGCAATACATGCTGAAATTCATTCCAAACAATAAAATGTATTTCAGAATATGTTGCATATTAACCATAAATATTTATTTTTAAATGTATGGGGAAATGTTGCACAGAGAAATGTACTATACAAAAATAAACATGTGCAAATATATTTATCAAACGCATTTAAAAATGTCTGGATTTGGAATACCTTGTGAAATGAATTTGTATTCCAGTATCTTAATGTTAATTATTATCAAATGAGTGTTGCAGGTATTGATAGTCTGTGAAAAGGCAGTTATGATTTGATATCTTGTTTATTTGAAATACATTTCATGTGAGTGCTGTCTTATTGCAAACATATATAGCTAATGCAAAGTCAAAAGCAGTACCATTCACCCAGCTCAGGTATGTTTATTTATATCTGTAAGCTCTGTGAAAACTACATACAATAAAAAAAAAAACAAATACAAATGAATGCATTTTAAATGTATTTAATATAATATAAAAATACATTTTTGGCCATTTCATACATCGCAAAAATGTATTTGATAAATACATTTAGCAGTATCTGAGCTCAGGACTGTCTTTTCTCTCTAAGCTATTGGTAACTAGCAAAGATACTTTCTCTAGATTGACAAAGCACTTCTTGTAAGTCGCTCTGGATAAGAGCGTCTGCTAAATGCTGTAAATGAATAAATGGATATTGGAATATATTTTTTCCATATGGACAATCAGCCTTTTTCGTGGGCTGGAGGTTTGGGAACTGGCCCTGTGACTGGAAGGTTGCCGGTTTGATGCCCAGTGCCAACAGTCCATGACTGAGGTGTCCTCGAGCAAGACACCTAACCCCCAATTGCTCCCCGGGCGCTGTGGATAGGGCTGCCCACTGCTCCGAGCAAGTGTGCTCACAGTGTATGTGGTGTTTCACTTCACAGATGGGTTAAATGTGGAGGTGAAATTTCCCCGTTGTGGGACTAATAAGTGTCACTTAATCATATCTTGTTATTTGTATGAATTGTGTTCCTTCCTGTTAGCTGGCCTAGACTGAGAGAAAAAGAGACAAGCAGAGTGGCATTCAGAGGTAAATGAAATAAACTCAATGTAAAACTATCACCTGATTTAGTATAGGTTTCATCATGCATTTTCAGAAAATATATTTTCATGCCCACTGTGGCAACATGCTTTAGCATAGAATGGTTAGGGTTAGGTTTTTTACATTTGCTGTGTTGTTTTTCCTTGTCTGTGTACCTCTCAGCTGTCTGATTTTAACTTTATTAATAATTATGCTGTCTTGTTGACCAAATGTTGCACCTGTCGTAAGCACATGCATGCTTTGTGCTGGATGGGTGCTGTTGGTTAGTGATGGGAAGTATTGGTTGGATTTATGTGAATCCAGCATTCTGGCTGATGTTAGTTTTCTACCTACTTTTTCACAAGCCTACACGAAAATGTATTTCTGCCTCAGTACTGTCTGTAAATTATATGTTGTGAATGTGAAGAACCTTTATTAAAGTTTAAAGAATGTCAACAAAATGTAAAGGTTTATACCAATTATAGTTTTTTTTCCCTAGAACTGAATATTTAAGACTGTAGTAACAACTAATGATGAACTTCTCTATGCTAACATCTGTAACTCTTTGTTTATGACCCTCAGCATTCATTGCTAAGCAACAGAATTTACCAGACATCTCAGGCCTTTGTACTAGGCCTTTGTACTCTGCATTTGTGTTCATCATCACTTCTATCTTTCACTCTGTCAGATGGGTATTAGATAACTTCCCATCATAAACATCCAAGCTAGAGTAGCAGCACTCCGCTACTACAGATTGTTCCAGACGTAGCAGCTCGAGCTAGGCCTCTGCTCTCCACGTGCTCACTCTCCATTACACATTTTGTGCACTGTTTTCCTTTCCGGATGAACAGCCCCATCTCTGCCCATTAGTGAGGGCAGAAACCAGCACTTCGCTTGGTCGCCCAGTCACCCTCTACCCTTGCTGATGGCTGGAAATTGTCTGGGTGAGCAAAGCTTGGCAATTGCTCTGACTCTCAGCCTGTGATCGCAGGAGAGGGGCAGTCTTTTGTCTCATCGTCCAGCTTCAAAGACACCAGCGTGTATTTACTAAAAGCTGCTTTCTGTTAGGCAGAAGCCTTTTTTCTCTGACCGCAGCACAGGCAAGGTCAATTGCCACTGGTAGATTGTATGAAAGTAGATATTTCTCTTGATAGCTCCCTAATGACCTGGTCATCTGTTCCTTTATAGAGGATGTTCTTGATATTAAGCAGTGGTGTTTTTCAGTGCTTATGGTAAAGAGTGCCAAGCTTTGCAGCGCTGCTGCTTTTGGCAGGGATGAGAATTTATGAGCTTCCTGGAAGCTCTCTAATACGCTGCAGTGTCTGCTATAGGAACCCATTAAGAATTGGACCTCATGCATTTTTGAGTGTTCCTTCTATGACTGTCATCTGGAAAGGATGTTCTATGAATATGTTAACATGTGAATGTCATAGCCATGATGCATAAATGTCAATGTAATGGGCTTGTGATATTTTTATGAGGCTAAAGAGGAGAATCATGCAGCCTCTTTCTGCAGCCCCCCTAGTGGCCTTTCTACCAGCAGAACAGAAACTGAGTCTGCCATTTTTAAACAATATAATGAAATAAAATATGTTTTACTGTATCTCTGTTATAAGATTAACTTGGCTGTGTGTGTGTGTGTGTGTGTGTGTGTGTGTGTGTGTGTGTGTGTGTGTGTGTGTGTGTGTGTGTGTGTGTGTGTGAAATTTTGTGACTGTGTTGAGCTGCTGGTGAGCAATGCATGAAAATAAGTGAAAATATGTTAACATATTGCTGTTATCAGAACAAAACCTTGTATCTCCTAATTTACAGAACAAGGAAAATCCCTCTTTACTTTCATTGCAAGTCAATGAAACCAGACTTTTTCCAAGTCAATTTGAGCCATTTCTTTTATTCACAATGTAAAGGGCAAAAGGTATTTTCAAATTATGTCAAAAACTGAAAAATGCCAAAAATGGAGATACAAGGTTTTGTCCTGACAGCAGCGATATCCTCTATAGGGAACAAATGTTTGCATATTTTCATGCACAGTTACTGTTTATTAGCTTAATTTAATATGTTAAAAAATGTAATTAAATTAAATTAAAAATCCATCCATCTATCCATCCATCCATCCATCCATCCATCCTTCCATCATCATCTGCTTATCTGAGTCCGGGTCACAGGGGCAGCAGCCTAAGCAAAGAGGCCCAGGCCTCCCTCTCCCCTGCACTTCCTCCATCTCTTCCGGAGGGATACCGAGGCATTCCCAAGACAGTCGAGAGATATAATCCCTCCAACGTGTCCTGGGTCTTCCCTGGGGTCTCCTCCCCAGGAACATAGATTGACCGGTAAATTGACAGCTTTGCCTTCTGGCTCAGCTCTTTACCATGACGGACTGGTATAGGGTCTGCATTACTGCAGACACCGCACCAATCTGCCTGTCAACCTCTTGCTCCATCCTTCCTTCACTTGTGAACAAAATCCCAAGATATTTAAAGTCCTCCACTTGGGGAAAGAATTCACTCCCAACCTGGACACCCTTTTCCGACTGAGGACCATGGTCTCAGATTTAGAGGTGCTGATTTTCAACCCAGCCGCTTCACACTCGGCTGCAAACTGGTTCAGAGAGAGCTGGAGGTCCTAATATGGACAATCCTAATGATGCCAACAGGACCACATCATCCGGAAAAAGCAGACCTAAATCCTAGATCCTAAGGCCACCATACCAGACAACCTCCACCACTTGGCTGTTCCGAGAAATTCTGTCCATAAAAGTTATGAACAGAATCAGTGACAACAGACAGCCCTGGTGGAGTCCAACCCTAACTGGAAACCAATCTAACTTACTGCTGGCTATACAAACCAAGCTCCTGCTCCATTTGTACAGGGACTGAATGGCCCGTAACAACGACCCCCTCACCCCGTACTCCCAGAGCACTCCCCACAGGATCCCCTGAGGGACTCGGTCGAATGCCTTCTCCAAATCCACAAAACACATGTGGACTCCCACGCACCCTCCAGGATCCGGGTAAGGATAAAAAGCTGGCCCAGTGATCCACAACCAGTGGTTCGACTATCAGTCGGACTCTCTTCTCCAGTACCCCTGCATAGACCTTACCGGGTAGGCTGAGAAGTGTGATCCCCTGATAGTTGGAACACGCCCTCTGGTCCCTATTTAGATTAAAAGTTCTGGCACATTATTTGTTTTACTTGTTCATGAAAAAACAAAGGCTTTTAATTTGTCCCTAGTATTCAAACCACTATATTCCATCCACATCATTACTTGAAACTCAGTGTGGTGGAAGATGGAAAAAGGCATAGTCATCTGACCTGAGCTGGGGATGTTTAATAAGGAAGCAGCTGTCAGCGAGTGGAGATATATGATCATGAAGAGATGGAGGGTCACATCGCTCATGTCAGAGCCTTAGCAGTCCATCAGCTTAATGTCCCCCAACCTCCCTCCCCTCCACCCACCGAGGGCTGTCAACTCTTAAATCATACCTCAAAAGTAAGAAATGACCTCTTGTTCTCTATGTGAATGCTATACACTCACATGGCAGTGCATAACATGAACAATACAGATATACAATTTTATGTATTCAGTTTAGATTTCACTCATTACAGAGTATGTGAGAATTTGATGTCTAATATACAGTACAACGATTAAATGCTGGGAGGCCAGCTAACATATGCAAACTTCATATGGACAGTTCATGTGTGAATGTCATGTGTCTTTTCTTATGAAGGCCTCAGAGAAAGCCTGTGACCTAAAGGCTTATGACTAAATGCTTTAAATTTGTTTCCAAGTTTGTGGAAATATACAGTACCAGACATTTATTTCATTTCCAGTCAAAACAGCCATTCATTTCTGAGGAGATAATCCACTTGCATTAGGAAGAGGAACATCTAAGGAAAATAAGAGTTTGCAAAGCTGGAAGTGAAATATATATTAAAATATACAGTGAAAACTCCTAATCCTTACAACCAAGCAAGACCTGGAAGACCAGGGGTTCTCAACCTTTTCCACCCCAAGGCTCACATATTCATCACTGGAAAGCATGCAGAAAATTTGGAAAATTCAATACAACTATGTTCAACAACTGAATAGTGAAATATAAAGCAGAATGTTTCTACTGTGTTTATTTAGTGTCGCAATTGGACAACTGAGATGTCTGGAGGTATATTTGGTGTCTAAATATACTATTTCAGTATATTTGGTGGTCGCGAACCCTGTGGTAGACCACCACAGCTGTGTGTAAACCTTTCATTTTTTGAGAGAGAAGAGAAAATCGAGTTCCACTCTTGCTTCAAGATTTAAAAAAAAATCCACAGCTGTTTCTGCCTATCCTTCCCCTGTAAGAAGACAACTCAACACTATGGGTCTGTAAGGATGTGTAGGTGGAAAAAAGCTTTTACTGAGAAAAGATAATAGACGAAAGGGGAGAAAATCAAAGCAAAGAAATAGCTGGTGTTCTCAGAACAATGGACTGGCCACCCCAGAGTCCAGACATCAACATCACTGAAAGTGTTTGGGATTATGGATTGTGAGAAGTAGCAAATTCAACCGACTTCTAAGACTGAACTTTAGAGATGTAGAAAAATATCCCTGTGGATTTCTCTGAAAAACTGAAAGCGGATCTCCTGAAAAGAATAGAAGGCAAAATACCAACTGAAAAAAATATATACTATAATTAGTTATTGAACCTTCTGTGTAACTGTCTTAATTACATGTTTTCTACCTTTTACTGTATGAGTTCATTTTCAAAAAGTAGTCTTCAGTACCCAACAAGCTCTCAACATGTGTTAAATTTACTCAAGACTGTTGAGAAAGCATCCGAGTTGTCTCCTCATGAAGCTATACTATATACAATACTATGCTATATACTATACTATAACACTGGTCACTGCATGATGTATTACAGTGTATAGTGTATTTCATAATTTGAATATATTTAATAATGAATATATTCACTATTCGTGCATGTACCGTCTTTTGACTGATACTGTATTTCATTCAGTAATGGATTTACCAAGAGAGGGAAACCAGGTCTCAACTGTTTGAGTCACTGGAGGTTCAGTGTCTCATTGCGTTCTTGGACTTCTCTTCAGTGAATCAACTTCAGTGTTCATTTATTTATCCATGTGACGTGAATGGGAAAGGATAGATGAGGAGTCAGTCTACTTAAGATGCACATGGAGGATCCTGAAACAAGGTCCAGTGTCAGGTCAAGGTCCTCCACCAATACTTCTCAACTCAGGAGTTTATTACAGTGCTGGTAAATAGGGCTGAGCTGAGTTAGTGAGACGGAAGGTTTCTGGAAGTGATTAAAGACATACAGGCTGTGTCTATGGTGTATGTGGTCAAGAGTAAAGTAAGTATGTTTGTGAGTTATTGATGGAAGCTTTATCTGTGTAATTCTAAGAAAATGTGTATTGTAGAGTTGCCACAGAAGATAAGATAAGATAAGATAAGATAAGATAAGATAAGATAAGATAATCCTTTATTAGTCCCACAGCGGGGAAATTCACAGTATTACAGCAGCAGCAGAGTAACAGGAGTAAGGCACTCAGTAATAGAAATGGGAAACAGTATAAACCTTATCAACATTATAAATAATAAAAATTAAAGCTAAATCTCTAGACTATTTACAGGAAAATAAAGATAATAATAAAATAAAATAAAATAAAATAAGAGTTGCATAGGAATCTGTATTGCACTTAGCATATTGCACAATGAAGAATGTTCACATTCTGAATGTAAGTGTATATTGTATGTGTGTGTGGTCTACTGGGAGCAGTGCTGGTTGTACAGTCTCACAGCAGGAGGAAGGAAGGACCTGCTATACCGCTCCTTCACACACTTGGGGTGAAGGAGCCGGTCACTGAAGGAACTGCCCAGTGCTGCCAGAGTCTCATGCATGGGGTGGGAGTAGTTCTCCAGCATGGATGCTAGCTTGTTCAGCATCCTCCTTTCTCCCACCGCCTGCACTGGGTCTAGAAGAGTCCCTAGGACCGAGCCAGCCCTCTGGATCAGTTTGTCCAGTTTCTTCCTGTCTGCAGTGGAGATGCTGCTGCCCCAGCAGACCACTCCATAGAGGATGGCTGATGCCACCACTGTGTCAAAAAAGGTCCTCAGGAGTGGCCCCTGCACTCCAAATGATCTCCGTCTCCTGAGCAGGTAGAGTCTGCTCTGTCTTTTCCTGTAAAGTGCAGCTGTGTTGTCTGACCAGTCCAGTTTACAGTTAAGGTGTACACCCAGGTACTTATAAGAGTCCACTCTTTCAATGTCCGTTCCCTGGATGTTCACTGCTGGTGGGGAATGTGTGCGCCTGCGGAAATCCACCACCAGATCTTTGGTCTTCCCTGCATTGATCTGTAGGTGATTCCGCAGACATCAGTCCACAAAGTCCTGAATCAGTTCTCTGTACTCTCTGTCGTCCTCATTTGTGATGCGGCCGACGATCGCCGAGTCATCAGAGAACTTCTGTAGGTGGCAGTTTGGTGAGTTGTACATGAAGTCTGCAGTGTACAGTGTGAAGAGGAACGGTGCTAACACCGTCCCCTGTGGGACCCCTGTGTTACAGACAGACACATGAACAGATGCACCGACAGCAGTTTAGCATGTGCTTGCTGGCAGCGGTTATCTAAGACCGCCGGTGTCCCACTGATGGTATCAATAAATACATATAGAATTTGGGACATATCCAAGACAAGGGGCAACCGTGGCAAGGAAAAACTCCCTCAGAACTGAGGAAGAAACCTTGGGAGGAACCAGGCTCACCGGGGGGACCCATCCTCCTCTGGTCAGACTACCTACAAGTGATTATACTACTAATATTAATAGCAGTAATATTGGTATTAGGAATAGCTAGGAGTCTATGAGAACATCAGTGTAGGGTGGGCAGCTAGTCCAAGGCAGGTGGTGGCAGCTGGGGCGTGGGCAGCTGGTCTGAAGTGGGTAGCAGGAGGGCTTGGCAGTCGGTCCTTCAGTGTCCGGCCGGACATATGGGTGATTGTATACTCGGAAAGAAAGCATGGAGATGGAATTAGTTTTATTCTATCCGTTTGTACATAAACAGGGGATGTAAACATTTACAGAGTGTGGCTAATGACTCCGGCAGATCTGACTATGACAGCTTAGCTAAAAGGAGAGAACCAGAAGGACACACAGACACGGCAGCACTCTGAAACAGTTTGGCATCCCTCCGCTCCACCGCCCACAAACTTGAGTGACCGCATGCGAGCAGCGGGACGACAGCACCAGTGTCTCAGTTTACTATAATTTCCTGTGTCCATGGACCCCTGGATCTGCTGCCTTTGTGATCTGTGATCTGAGTGGTCGTGATGGCTCATAATGAGAAACAAGTTCTTGCAGGTACTTGGGAGTAAGACCATGTAGGGCTTTAAACATGTAGGGCTCTTCTTTACTTAACAACAATAGCTCTTGTAAACAACAACAATGAACTTAAAGTTGCTAACAACCTTGCAGAACTCAGGGTTGTCGCTATATTTACATTATATGGTAATGTTATATACCACATAATGTCATTTAAACCATTATTAATTATCTATGTTTAACGATGGGTTACATTTTTATGTATTTAGGCCAAGAAACTACCAGAAATGACCAAGGGATATCTCTTCACTTTTACTACCATAAAGGTTGCACAGATATATTAATGCACTTAGAAATAAAGGTTCTATGCAGGTACATTTTTTGCTCATCAGGGTATAAACAATGCAAATGTTCCGTCAAAGGTACAACAGTGGTTTTATGGACCAATTGTGCACCTTAAATAAGGATTTTCCAGGAGAAAAGTACGTATTTGTACCTTTTCATAATCTAATGTTTAAAAGCCAAACAATAGAATAAAAAGCCTGGAGATGAGGTGGGCTGTGTGGAGTCAGTAAAACTCAGAGAATATGATTTCAGTGGATTATAGTACAATTGCGTTCCCTGAGATGTACCCTTGAGGGTCTCACCCCAGTGACAAGAGGGTTACTGCCCCAGTTTCATACCTTTCTTTTTCTGAGAGTGTACCAAGTTATTTTGGAACATTTTTTGGTCCATTCATCATGAAACTTTGACACAGTATAAAAACAGTTGCTGTGGTCCAAATTATTATTTTTTTTGACAGCAATGACACACGGTTATGCAAAGAGGGAATGCCCTTCTACTAGTTTATTAAGCTATTGACTTGCGTTTGTTGACCGTTCTTGCTGCTTCTGTACAACTGCATGTACAGTACTGCATGTATTGTACACTATCTAGCCAGCTAGCCATATAACTAGATAACTGCTATCATGCATTTGTCACAGGTTGACATGAGAAGGATTTCAGCACTTGAGCTGTTTTTGCTGCCTTTAAGTTATGTTGGAATTATCGTATTTCACAGGGATTTTTCAATGAAGCCAAGTTTTTGAGTTCAACACCACAGACTAAGACCATCCACATGCAAATAGTACAAATATAAGCACTGGACATATGATATAATATAAGGATATGGATATATGAACAGTTAACAACATTACTCATCCTTTGCTCTTCATTTTGTTGCAGTAAGTGAAAATAAACAGACTCTCTATAATGACTGAAAAACAAAAGTAAACTAATAGCATTATGTCCCGCACATCTATATTGTTATATATATTAAGCAATACTTATGACCTCTGCCTCTGAGGTCCTGTCCAAACATAAGTAACACTAGCTAAGTTGGCATGAGCATGTTCTGTAACTTAACGTTTCGATTAACATGTTGTTAACAAATTTAATACAAAGTTGGGCTTTAATAAAAAACGTGACTCAAATTTGATGTATTAATAAACCATCTAAAAGAGCTTAAAAGCATGTTTTGATCATTTTCAGGTAATGAACCAGTCATCATGGTGAATCCCAGAGCACCTCCTCCTCACACAGACCAGCCCTTCCAAAACACTACTTTAGGCAACTTTCACGTGCACGCTATTAGAAAACAAAGCAGACAGAATCAAGTGTATTATCTTCTTCTCTCTGTCCTCTCATTCCTTCACTTGCTGTTCTCCTTCTGTAATCTGCATTCTCACTCTACCCCAGCTGCCACACAGAGGCCAAAACAGATGGACCCTGGCCTGGAGTTTACAAGACGCTTGCCAGCATCCATTCGTAGAACCTCCAGATGCTTTCCTCGTAATGTTATTCAAGCCTGCGCTCTTCTGCCTCACTCCTTCAGCTAATGACTTGGCAAATTCAGTTATGTAATGAGTCTTGTTCCTCTCTGCCTGCAGCTGACAAAGAAACAGCCCATTAAGAGTGTACAGGCTCTGAGCTTTTCAAAAGCTAGTTTTAATACAAATAGGCATGTTTACTCTGCTGGCTCACAATAACAACATGATTAAATTTATTAAACATTATTAAGCTTAACCCTATTAAAGAGAAGCCAGGTTTTTTTCTAAAGAAAACATCACACTTGCAAATATTAGTGACAGTATTACAATAAATTACTAATATATAAATTATATACATTTTTCATTATTTTTATTTATTGAGTATTTAGTGTTTCCACTCTTTGCCCTTATTACACATTCTATTCTTTTCAAGAGACTTGTTTTCAGTTTCAGAAACCATTAGGCATATTTTTCCACACGTCCAAACTTGGTTGCCTTTTCTGCTTCTCATCCAAGTAATCCCATACACATTCAATGATTCTGAGGTCTGCACTCTGGGGTAGTCAGACCATTGACTGCATTCACATGCACTCTATCTGATCATTTTCTGATTATTCAAATGATCATGTCAACAGCATACTCCAATTTCTCAGATCGGAGTAAGGTCTAGAATTCTGATTAAGAAATTTGATTAAGAGAGGTGGATTTTAGCTCAGCGCATGTAAACTCTTACTTGGATTACTTTTGGATTTCTCGTGATGCACGTGTGGGCCTAGGTTCAATTCCCGGACAGCGACCAGGGTCCTTTCTGATTGGTGTTTGCATGTTCTCCCTGTGTCTGCTGGGTTTCTTTGGGTTCTCCGGTTTCCTCCCACAGTCCAAAGACATGCAGTCAGGCCAATTGGACAAGCTAAACTGTCCCTAGATGTGAGTGTGGGTTTGAATCTATATGTCTGTCTGTCTGCCCTGTAATGGATTGGTGACCTGTCCAGCGTGTATCCTGCCTTCCACCCAAAGACTGCTGGAATAGGCTCCAGCTCCCACTGCGACCCAGAAGGATAAGTGGGTTAGAAGTGTGTGTGTGTGTGTGTGTGTGTGTGTGTGTGTGTGTGTGTGTGTGTGTGTGTGTGTGTGTGTGTGTGTTGTGATGGTTTAAAAAAACGCTGCAGCATGAAGTTTGAGTTTTATATTACGTTTACATCATGTCTTCTTCTATGAGTTTATTGGCTGGTTGCAAGGTACAAATCTGATTACTGTTTGATTCATGTAGACCCAGAGTTTCCCCATTATCTGATCACTCAAGTGCATGTATACATGTTAATCGGATTACTGACAAAATCTGATTTTCTGCAGTTATCAGATTATAAAGAACATGTAAACACATTCATTGTTCTGAGCTTCTTTGTTTCACTTGCACAATTTATTCTCTTTTTTTGGGTGTCTCCTTTTCTCAGTAACAGTATCTTGACAGCTACACATCCTTTCAGACTCAAGATTATCTTCTATCTAATCTCATTAAAAATATCCCCTGAAACATTTTAACTTATGTGACTGAAAATTGAATAAATAAAAGTGGTCTATGACCTTTGAACAGTACTGTGAAGGATTAAAAGAGTAAATGAAAAGGTGGGTAAATAAATAAAAGATACTAAAAAAATGAAAGATATAGGAACTGAGAATTGCTGATAGGTCAGGGTGTCCAGTGGTTATCTCATCTCTCTATATACAGCTATTTGAGATTTTGTAACCTAAATTAAAAGATTATAATTTATTATAAGTTATAATACTTATAAGAAATCTTATTCAATAGCAGGAGAGATCATGGCTGTTTCTCTCACTTTTCTCACAGCAAACATAATTGCTGTAAATGATGCCTAGCTGGCTGCCAGTCTGCGCAGCAAAGCAAACTCTCTCCCCGTCAAAACATTATTGATCATTACATATAGCCTAATGACAAACCACTTAAATGTTCTCATTACCAGTAATTTGTACTGTGGATTTGCGGGAGAATTGTACAAGTAGGCCTAAGTGCTCTATAAAGTGCACAATAAGCCACATACATTTGTGAAGCCCCAAAAATGCGTGGTTCATTCATCCAGGGCAGGTTAGTCTAACAGTTAGACACATATGGATCACAGTCTTTTTTAAAATTTGAATTATGATAATCTCTGAAACCAGATTTCATTATTGTTTGATATTTACGTGTATACAAAACCTGACTCCCTAGTCAAATGATGTTTCATGGACAAACTATCTAATGTTGGAAAAAATATATGCCAGCAACACATTTCAAAAAGTTGGGAACCTGGGGGTTTCATCATCTATGGTACATAATATTATTAGAAGATTCAGAGAATCTGGAGAAATCTTTGCATGCAAAGGACAAGGCAGTATACCAATATTGCAAGGCCATGACCTTCGGGCGCTCAGCTGGCACTGCATTAAATATAGATATGATTCTGCAGTAGAAATCTCTGCACAGGCTCAGGAACACTTCTGAAAACTGTCAGTGAACACAGTTCATCACTGCAGCCACAAATGCAAGTTAAAACCCTACTATGATGCTGGACTGATGCAAACTGGAAAAGTGTCTTGTGGTCCGACAAATCTGTGAAATTCTTTTGGCAATCATGTCTGGCATGAAATTTAAATGGGCATACATTTTACATTTTACTAAACTTGCACTACTGTCAATTAAATAAAGGATTTAAAGTATTTGCACATCATTATATTCTGTTTTTATTTACACTTTGCAAAACATCTCAACTTTTTTGGATACAGGACTGTGAGTGAAAATATGTTTACACATCCTCTACAAGGAACAAACAAATAATTTCCGCACACTTTGGGCTATTTGTATTGGTTGTTTCATTTTTAAAAAGTTAGCTGGTGTTTTCAAATTCTGTAAAAAAAATAATAAAATACAAGCAACGATGTGCACACTTGCACTAACTTCCACTGAGGAAAGAAACGCATTGAATTTAGTTGATGAAAAAGTGTACATCATTTACACAATTCATGAATTCCAAAGAAACAAATATATCAACACAGTCAGTTTTGTCTTTCAGTTTCAGTCACCTTTCACTTACTTCTAACTGCATTTGTGTTGATTTTATATATTTTATTCATGTGGAGATGACAGTTGAATAATGAGCCTGAGTGTTGCTGATATGATTGTGGTTGGACATATAGCTACGCTATGTAAGTTTTGGGGATTTGTGTGTGTGCTGCCAATAAATAAAGACATATGACGTGGTCTGATAAACTCCTACAAAATCTGACTTGACACCTCTGACTTTTAATTTAGAGACATTTTTAAATTTAAAATTTAAAGACATTTCTTGTGGTCAACCAAAATAAAAATACTTACAAAATAAAGCCATAATAAAACCATAACCCCAGGACATATTTCATAGGTCTTTCAGAAGCTTACTGAATTTAACATGGGTTCCTGTTCTCATTAAAAAGGACAGCTGATTAGTGAAATATAGTACTGTCTTCCATCATGATGTTAATTAAATGTTAATGAAATGAAGTTTTAACATTCGCATTACAGTGATGGGTTTTTGAGCCATCCATTACTACGTAACATTCAGCATTCAGTCTAAATGTATGTTCCATGTTCATATGCTGGGCTTCTGCCACTAAGCTGCACTCAATAACAATATTCCTCAGTGTCCTTAAAAATCCATTCCCAAAAGAATCCACTCAGAGCTCAAGAGATGGACACCGTCTGTCCCTGAATAGCGAGCAGATCTTACATAATCTGGGCACAGATTGTTTAGGGGAGAATGTTGTGCTTCTAGGTAGAGTACTTTCACATAATCAGTGATGGATTTTCAGATTTTGGGCACATACTTATGTAGGGAACAGTTGCTTTCAATCTCTTAAGAATTTATTTATTTATTTTTTATATGTAAAACTTCATCAGCAATAATTGTATAGATAAATCATTGTACTCTACCAGTACTGACCTCCACAATACTACTACTACCAATAATAATAATAACAATAACAATAATAATAATATTAATAATAACAATAATGTGTATGAAGCACTTTTTTTTCTAAATCTCAGAGGAAGATAAGCAAAACACTGGCAGCAATAACCTCATATGTGCTCTCACTGGTCCTAATGCTATAAAGAATAAATAAATTAAACAGATTTGTTTCAGGGCGTTGGTGAGAGAGCAGAGTCATCTGCAGTAATATTGTGCTCAGCCACAGGGCCTTGTGGTATTATTTAAAGGATTTAGCAGCATCCTCTGCAGACATAGCCTCTCCATTAATCTCGCCTACCACACTGGACTACTTAGAATTTCTATGCAAGAGGAAGTTTATGGATGTAAACACACGGCTCATTCACTTTTAACCTCTGTCACTCGCTGTCTGTCATTGCTGGATAGACAGTGGCTCTTTACATTATACATTGCTGTATAATTATTTTTATCATATTCAAAGGCACCATATCCTGTTAGAAGGTCCAACTGCATACCTTAAACAAGTTTTTCCTAGTGGAAAAGTACGCATTTATATCTTTTTATAATCTGATGTTTTCAAACAGAACAATAAAATAATAAGCCTGGAGATGAGACGGGGTGGGTGGAGTCAATACATCTTGGATTATGGTACAATTATGTTCCCTGCCTAAAGGTACTGAGATGTAGTCTTGAGGGAACCACCCCAGTGACGATAGGGGAACTGCCCAAGGACAGTTTCATACCTTATATCTGAGAGTATGTTTATCTCTTAGAATGAACTGTTTTTGTTACTGTTCCTGATATATGTAATTCACTTTGGTTCTGGCTGCTGCTCTGTTTTGTACGTTCCAAAGACAGACTGGACTGAAGGGGCTGAATGGAGTTAAATGGGCTAATCTAAACTTTGTTTGTGACATCACACATTTTTAAAGGGCCCATTTCCTACATATTTCTTGAACGGTTTATTTCCTGACACCTTGATTCCCAAAAAAAGCAGTAATTCATTTTTACATGACAATTTTAGAACATAATTAAACATGCAGTTTCAGTTGCATGGAATAGAAATATATGTTAATGAAACTTATTACGATTTATTACGGCTGTCCTAAAGCAGTGCTTTATGTAAATGAATTCATGACATCACAAAAACAATTCAAAATGGGCTGTTTTGCAGCTCAGTAATCGTTTATAGACCCTATGAATTGGGGAGTGAATGGTGTGTTCTGAAATTTAAACAATATCCATATACTCTTTTATTTTTAAAATGTGAGGGAATGTGTTTTTTTCCTGATAAGGGCTCTTTAATTTTTGTGCCATCGCCAAACCAATTCATTCCAAATGGGTGGTTTTAACAGCTTAGTTTACCTCAGTGGACCATATGGACTGAGGAGGGAACAATATGTTTTGAAACTTTAACAATATTTACAACGTCAAACTGTTATTGTAATATTGGAATATTGTAATGTCTGTTGTCTCCTGTACTGACTGGAATCAATCAGGAATATTGCATAGCCAAATCCTCCTTTTATACTTCATAGTAGCACAGAAAACAGGCTTTTATTTTTACTTTTAATCCTCTAATCATAAATTACAAATCAATTCCCATTCAGATTACATGATGTATGTAGTGGGCAATGCAGATCATCGCTGATATACCATTCATGGATCTTTATTCATCTTATCATTCTGAGCTCGGTACAGCGTCTGCTGCTGTTTGGGACTGAAGCCTCTGTGAGTGTAGAGAATGTGAGTGCTCAGGTGTCTGCAGTGTGTCCACAGTGTTCTGAGAGGGAACAGCTGGTTGGTTCTAACCTCCAGTAGCCTCAGTGTTATTATTAACCTGCCAGCATCTGTCTGAGGTTAATACCATCGCCCTCCTCTGGACCACTACTGTCCTCTCACACATACGTGTACTCATGTGCCAGCAAGGGCGACACAGCGTTAGTGTGTGAAACGCATTGGAAAAGCTGTGTTGTTTTATATTAATTGTACTGCAGTGTCATAAACTTAATCAGTATATAATGACAGTGTGACCTGTACTGTGCAAAAGTCTGAGAGCATCTTTCATTTATTTAATTCCCAGTCAAATGGCTATTAAGTACAAGTTATTCACTTTTCAACATGAGAAAAACAAGTGCTCAACAATTAAATATAATATCATTTTTTTTTATTCATTATCAACTAATGGAAGACTTTATTACAGCTTCCAGCTTTATTACAGCTCTTAGTCTTTCATAAAAATCTGCAGATATTTTGCCAAACCTCTAAAGTGCTGTCTTAGAAGTGTATTTCCTGTTTCTCACAATCTAAATAATCCTAATAACATATTAAGACTCATCAGTCCATGAAACCATACTCTGTATTTCAGACATCCAGTTTCGGGGTTCTAAAGCAAACTGTCTTCCTACACTGATGTTAGGAATCCAATGTTCTCTAAATTGTTTAATAATCTTTCATAAGCATTTTGTACTTTTTTTCTATGACTGTCCCTTTCATTGGATTATCATGGATTATCTTATCTAATATCCCCAGGAACATTTCCTGAAAATGAATCATTTGTTTTCAATTGGCCATTTTGATTGGAAATTAAATAAGTGATGGGTGGTCTCTGACTTTGGCACAATACTATATCAGATATCTACAATATGTGTAGATACAAAGTGTATCTAATAAAGTTGCCAGTTAGTATATGTTGCTCAACTCAGATTACCTCTAGTAACTTGTAAATCATGGCCATTTCTTGCTTTTCCCTGACTTTTGCTCAATACTGTACGCGCATCATTGAAATTTTCTTCGTCATATTTTGACTTTGAGAGCCATGTGAATGTAACCCAGACTAAAGACTCATGAAATCACATGAGCAATGTCATCAAAAAAGACAGAGTTTCATAACAGCACAGTGTTCACCTCATAGCAACCTTTTCATAAGAGAGGCCCTGAGAGTGTATACGTGCTATAGAGAAAGCAGCTCTCGCTCCACCTGAATACACTGTGCAGCCCTGCAAATGTCAAACTGTTAACACAAGAAGTATCACTTGCTCATCTTCAATCTCTCTTCTTTATTATGTGGCATCAGCCTGTTCACATACATGGCATGATAGTATTGTCCCTGTCTGACACTAAAACAGGGAATAAAAACCTTGCACTAAAATTAGTTCACATTTATTAATCACTTAAGTAACAGAACACATAAGCGACTGTGTTACTGCAAATAACATCATGGCTGCGATTTGGTTCTGCGAGTACCGCAATGTTATTTGCGATAACACACAACCTTGGGTGTTCCATTGCCTTTATACAACAGTGGTATTTAAAAAAAAAAAGTCAAGCGGGCTCCCGAGTGGCGCAACCGTCTAAGTGTTGGCCCTGTTGCGAGTTCGATCCCTGGTGATGCTACAGCCGTCTGTAGCTGGGAGTGCAAGAAAGCACAATTGGCCTCGTTCTTTCTGGATGGGTAGGGTGGGTAGGATGGCCCCACTTTCTCCCCCCATCACTTAACGTGATGCTAGTCTGCGCAGGCGTCTGTTAGCTGACGTAACAGATCTGGCATTTGGCGCTATAGGCTGTCCAATGAAGTTGCGTGAGCAGCAGTTTAAAAAGAAGCATTGGTAAGTTTAGGAAGCCTGTGTTAGTCTTCAATGATGATGCATTTAAGCATCATGTGATTGGGGGAGCCCTAACTAGCGGCTGGAATTTGAGATGACTAAATTGGGGAGAAAGTTGAGTAAAAAAAAAGGTCAAACAGGTTTTAAATATATTTTCTTCATATTGGTAATTTCTTGACATAATGACATAGGAATGGTGCTACAAGACATACCTCATCAGAAACAGATCTTAATTTTGATAAGTACAAGCATACAAGCTTTGCTGAATGGCTCTTCATACAAGCCATGAAGTACAGGCTATTGTCAATTCTGAATTTCTATTGGGTTAACTTGATACAGAAGGAGGGTCTTGATTGACCTTTAGGAGGAGATTTGTGGTTTGTGGTGAAGTGCTAGCTAAGCAGCTAAAAGCAGTACCAGTAAGTGTGCAGACTTACTGTTTGATTGTTTTCTAATATGTGTATTCGTGGTGGTGGCGGTGGTGGCGGTGGGGAGGGGGGGTCTAGCGAGTAAGGGGTGTAAACCAGCTGATGAACTACTGTCACGGTTGGCTCCTCCCAGTCCTGTCCATGTGCTCGTGTTTTGGTTGTGTAACTCCGCCCCTGATTGTTTTCACCTGTCCCTCGTTGTTCCATGTATTTAAGCCCTGTGTTTGCCCCTTGCGTTTGCCAGTCTTTGTATCATTGTATCATTGTACCTGGTCTTTGTTTGTGTTGGTTCCTGTCATGTCCTACCCTAAATCTGTACGTGTCGGCTCATTGACCCTGGACTGTTCTGACTACGACCCTAGATTTGCCCATAATAAATCTCGCTTATCTCAGCGTGTGGGTCCGCCTCCTCGCTCCCCCTTAAAACTACATAATGAGTTGAAAATACAAATGAGGAATCGATGTCAGCTCTGTTGTTATGACAGCACTAAATAGTAAGTTTTCATTTTTTCAAAATCTGTTCAATGAAAGAAGCTGGAATAAAATTATTCTGGAATCACAATAGAACACCTTTGGTTGCTCTGTTTCATCATTTGTAAATATGTGCTGAAACAGAGCCAAATAATAATTAGTAATAATTTTACGCTGCACCTAACTGTTACTAATATTATATGTAGAAAGGCATAATTTTATCTTTTTTTTTGAGACAGAAAAAGTTAACATTTCACCACTTTTTGATTTTTATTTTTCTATTACATTTGAACATGGTAGCTATACTTTACAATGTGTGAAAAGTTCTTGATGAATGGACCAGTAGACATGCTCCAAGATCACTTGTAATAAAATCTCTCTACAGTAACTTACAGTACAAGTTAAGATTGTTTTTGCTTTCTTCTGTAAAGTTACTATTGCATGTTTTTCTTTCAACCTGCAGCCTATTCGGTCAGATTCTTAAGAAAAGCAGGACCGCCGGCCTGCATCACATTCTGTCAGAAGCTTTGACAGCAGAACAGCTAAACAAATTGCAACTAGCCAAAAAACTAAAACTAACACAATACAGTTCAGTAAGCAAGATGGGTTGTGCAATGCGTTACAGACTTGCTGAAATAAAACAATATTCAGGCACATTTGGCAAATATTGAAAAGCTGAGCTGAACCTGATATTGCGATTGTTTAAATGGTTTGATCTCTAACTAAAAGCAATTACTACCACTACACATCTCATGTTCAATTGCTTAAATAAACAATAGTTGCTGCATGCTTCACCAAAACAAACTAACTAAATATCAAAATCACATTGATATCACCTATGATGTAACCATTTTATCTAATTTCATCATATTGTATTATGTCCAACATCATACATGTCTACCCACATCTTTTTAAAACCTACATGCATGAGGCAACTTCAGCTTCTGCTGTATAAGCAGCTACACCGTTCAGGTGATGACATGTTCCAGACCTTTCAAAGGCAGCCAGTGGCCTTGAGTCTTTGTGATGAGAGCTCAGTTCATCAAGAGTGCAGCCAAGCTTTGACCCAGTTCCTTTTCCGGATTTATGCTTTGAACCAAGGAACAATGATGTGCTGTTTAGCTCCCTTTGAAATATGCTGTCTTGTATAACCTCTTTCTAAGCTTATTCATGATGATTGTATTAGATAATAGTCTTCTGACTTCAATTTATACAACTGTCCCCCCTGTTCCCCTTATATACTGTTTATATTACTGTGATTATACTATATTGGAATGCATGTTCTAAATGCTTGTAAAATGGTGACTTTCCTCACTACCTTACTGCTTCTTAAATGTGCTCATCAGGGTGACACTTAACAGCCTAGCTGCTGCTTTCTGTCAAGAGAATGCACTGTGTTTCTGCTTTGTGGAGCTGCTGAGACTGGCTACTGATGCTCCAGCGGCCAGAGGGCATGTTCTTGCCTCTCCTCACCTGCTCATTAGTCACAGTGACTCTAGTGTATAAAAGCCCATGTACCATGCCGCACTGCAATGTCGCACTGCAATGTCACACCTCAAGCAGATCTTTATCACACAAGAACACAGCAACTGCAAGGCTGCAATGATTCTAGGAAAGGACACAACAAGTACCTGAACCTCTGACTTTGACAAGCTGACTACACCAGTAACCCTCACAACATTTTAACAGCAGGCACAACCTCTACCTAGCCAGGCAAAGGATTTTTTTTATCACTATTTCATATTGTCTTTTACAGCCATTAACCCTCTACTGCATGCATTATGAGAGCAATTTAAAAAATCAGTTCACTTGTCTTGCATAAAATTGTCCTTTATTTTTTCATAACTTGACTGTTAAATTCAAAAACATTTAAAAATTAAAAATGTGTGGAGGGATCCTTTTGGGATATGTTGCCTTGAGGCAGAATTTGGTGACAATGGGAAGAAATATATATAAATATGTAGACCACTGTTCCCTGAAGTGGTGAGACCTGGCTTGTGACTGGCTAAATCCATTCCACTGTCATACAGTGTTGCTTCAGGGCAACAAACAAATGTTTGAAATGAGAATTTGCAGAAAATCAAAAACATATACTGATTGTTAAAAATTAAGTTTAAATGTGGCCACTAAGAGATAATGACTAAGTACATGCTTTTTATAGACATACTCAAACTCTTCCCTTTATTGTTCTCGCTACTGTTGTCTATAAATATGTATATTGTTATTGTAAAGTGAGGAAAATCAGTTTGTTGCCCTGAGGCAACATTGTGCAATAGAGGGTTAATAAATTAGTTTTGTCTAATGTTGCATTTTGAAGTATTTGCCAGGCATTATCAATTGTAAAACAATGAACATCTTTATGAGCTCACATTGCTAATGTTTAGATGTAGGTGTGTAATAATACACACATTTTACAAAATAATGTCATACATGTCATTTTCTAAAAATACATACAGAAAAATAACAAAATTGCAGAATATATGTGGCACAAGTGTGTTTGGAAAATGTGTGTTATTACAGCTCTGAGTATTCAAAGTACAATCAGATCGTATGTTACTCTATAAAGTTTGACTTTTAATTTCTGGTTGAAATGAGTGTGAGAGGAGATTTTCTAATGTGGCTCAATCACTCCCAGCAAACTGGGGAATCCAGGACTCTTTACAACCGATTAGAGGTGCAAATCAGAAGCTATAAGCATCCCTGCTGAATCTTTTGTTTTCACTCATTTCAAATCGGCACTGGGAGGCTGCTTGAATCCTGTGTGGAGAAGTAGTCGCAACGACTTGTTTTCTGTTAGCAGTGCCTGCTCTTGGCAAGAAACCACAAAGAAAAAAGTGACATAAATAGAAGCAAAAGAGACTTAGCTCTTGGCGAGTAACTGGTAAGTAAACAAGGGGAGAAGTGAAGAGGGAGGAAGAGGTGAGACTGTGTGAAGTATGAATTTGACAGGTTGCATGAGGGCTACTGGGACCATCAGGGGGAGTGAGCATTTGACCCACTATGTTTCTAAGTACTGGATTGAAACCAATAGACACAAACAGAGAGAGAGAGAGAGAGTCAAACTCATTGGCAGGACCAATTAGAACCAATCTTTCAGCTGGGGGCTGGAACATTTCTCCAGTAAAGCCCTCGTGAGTTTGTGTTCAGTGAGCTGAGCAGTTCATTCATGGTAAAAGTGTTTTTACCTTCATACCTTTGGTGACTGAGCTTTTTTCAGACTTGCTTCATGTCTCTGGAACTTTCTCCCTTCATATATTCAACAGTCAAACTCTCTGTCTTTGTTTAAATCCAACCTTGCATACAGCCTTCCTCTGTCTTCTTGTCTACATATTAGATCTCATATCATTTCTTCCTCTGTGTTGTGATTTATGTATTTCTGTCATTTGTGTTGTCATCTGTATGGTTTGTTTGACGTTCCTCCAAATTGTAATCTTTAAGCGTCTTTGGGTCTTTGAAAAGAGCTAAATAAATGTTATGTTTTATTATTTTTATTACTGTGATACACAAACTAATGCACTGTCACAGTTTATGTTACTACACCATGTGAATTCATTAAATGTTAGTTTGAATAGTTCTTACTGCTACATTGTTATACTCGCTTTCACATCTACCGCTGTTGTTGAAGACTCACTGAACTTTATCTTTAGTTCAGTAAACACTTAACTCATATTCAGTTCTGCACACATGAACTAATTCACAAGGGAATTCAAACCAGAGTGCGTTTTCCTCAGTGCACATTAGAGCTCTATCTTTAACAGTGTAGTCTTTACAGATGCTCATATCGTTTGTACAGTTCGAGCTGCCGTTAATAATATCAGATGAGGAATAAAACAATAGCAGAGAAATATGTTAGGATTTGGCACCTGGATCTCAGAGTATATTTTTTTCCAAGCATCAGCTACATTTAAATCAAACTAGTCATTGAGCAGAAGATATCAAGTATGATTTATTACTATTGCTATGACTGGGGTACACATTTTTCTATTTTTTTCTATTTTTATGATGGCTCTTATTAACTATTTAAACTATTTACTCTTTTACTATTTTAACTATTTACTCTTATTTCTATTTAAAATGGCTCTTATTAACATTTGGGCTGCCGACCCCTTACCTTTACACTATATGGCTTGTTGCTTTACACCAATCCAGCTAATTCTTGCCATTGCTAATTGTGATCTTAAGTCACATGTAGCTGCTCAGCCACAGAAACCCATTTCATGAAGCACTCAATGCACACTTCCTGTGCTGATGATGCTTCCAGTTGGGACTGTGTAGTGAGTGACAGAAGATATTACATGATTTTTATGAGCTTCAGCACTCAGCAGCCCCGCTCTGTGAGATTCCTCTGTCTATGCTGACCGCTGCGTTGCAGTTGAGCTGCTGTTGCTCCTAGAAGCTTCCATTTCACAACAATAGCACTTACACTTGACCGGGGCAGATCTAGCAGGGCACAAAAATAACAATTTACAAAATAACTTGTGGCCAAAGAGGCATCCTAAGACAGTGGCATGTTTAAAGTCACGTAGCTCTTCAGTGCAGACCATTCTACTGCTAGTGTTTGTCTATGAGGACTGCATGGCTATGTGCTTGATTTTATACACCTGTTAGCAATGGGTGCAGCTGAAACACCTGAACTCATTGATTAGTGGAGTTAATACATCAGTAATATACTATAATGCCACTTTTGGCATTATAATATATTACTAATGGATAATTGCACTAAGGGAACTCAAACGGAGGCAACCTTTCTAACAAACTTTCTATCAAACTAAAAGAGGAGCATTTTTTCAATTCTGGCTGCAGTAGCTGTGTCTATTAGCAAGCTTTAAACACTGGCGCCCCCTGGGTGGAAGCGTTTGCTGTAAGAACTGGGAGTTAAAAGCACATATTTTCTCTCATAAACGACTCTGCGCTGTCAGTGTTTTCACATATGCCGCTTGAAAATCACTCTTTGTACTGCCAGGTCCTAAGTGCGTTTTTTCTACGGGTTCATTTGTTTCATTCCAAGCGAAAAGCACCCGGTGCAGCATCACACCTCAGCAGAGACAGCATGAGTAGGGAAGCGTCTTTGTCCGGCACAGGCCGTCTGCCATCTCTCCTGTGGATCACAGCAAATGTTCTCATCAGCTTTCAAGGCTTTTGGTTTGGATCAGAGCCGCAGAAAGGCAGGCCCGGCGCCCGGGAGGACTAATGGCCGAGCCTCTTATTTTCTCTCCATTACTGTCATCGGGTAAAAAGAGAGAGGAGCTCGTTTTCTCACTGCCGTGCTCTCAAACACGGACTACTAACATCTTTTCTTTTTCGCCGAATGGCGCCATTTTAACTCTCCTGAGAGGTGCGCGGTCTCGGAGAGCTCGAGGCCTGTAAACAAACCGCATGCACAGCACGCCCACTCGCGCGCGCCCGCTGCTCGCCCGCGCTTTCATTGATAACGGTCGGATTTTCCGTTTGAATGGTGGAATCTGCTGGTTTTCGAGTGTAAATCCACCCACCTCGTGTTTTGGACTGGCGCTCTATTTAAAGTGTTTTGCTCATTCTGCCTTTTTTTCGCTCTCTTTCCACAGCCAAGGAATCGTGTAAAAGAATGACAATAACAACCGTGCTGTTCATATTCTGTCTGCGCTTGTAATCAAAACCCAGATGCTTTAACCACTCGCACTGCCAAATCCAGAACTAGACACTGGCTGTATACAATGCTACACCATACAACTGTTATACATACTAATTACAGCAAATGCTTAAGTGAACGTGGGACTTTTTGGACAGTCTATGGCCCTGTCCCAATTCCCATGTTTAATCAATCCCATGAATTGATCTCCAGACTTTTCTTTTTTAGGTTTATGGTGAAGCTATGAGACTAAATAGATGGCTAGCAGACTAAATACACCTTATTGTATTGGACTTAGTAAGGCATGGGAATGAGATAATTAAGCCTTGACCAAAGTTTAATCAAAGTCATGATATTGCCATGCATTAATAAGTCATGACCACGATTTAATTATCTCATTCCCATGCCTTACTAAATTGTGGCATTAGTATCGTGTTCCTGTGTGTTAATACATCGTGGCTACGCATGGGGGCAGTCATGGGCTGGAGGTTAGGGAACCAGCCTTATGACCAGAAGGTCACCGGTTCGATCGGTGATCGGTGAACCGACAGCACATGACTGAGGTGTCCTTGAGCAAGACACCTATCCCCAACTGCTCCCCGGGCGCTGCGGATTGGGCTGCCCACTGCTCCAGGCAAGTGTGCTCACTGCCCCCAAGTATGTGTGTGCTCACTAGTGTGTATGTGGTGTTTCACTTCACGAATGGGTTAAATGCGGAGGTGAAATTTCGCCATTGTGGGACTAATAAGGGTCTCTTAATAATTATTTTTACTTGGATGTCAGCAGCAGGGCCCCATAGGTTGGGGGTGTCCTATTTCTCTTTTCCAGTTTTGTCAAGATGCTCTCTTGCCACTGATTCAGTTTTTCATTGTGTAAGGATGCTCTAGAGCCATTATGGAGACTGGCTGCAGCAGGCCTGTGTCCATCAGCATGCCATGCCACAGCAAATCTGTATTAGAGCAGACCTTTTGGAAGGACCCTTGAAGACCCAATCATGACATTTCAAAAGCTGACCGATGAGAGAGAACTGAAATCATTGCTATTATTTTTCAAAGAGGAGAAGAAAGCTTTGGCAGGTTTGTATATCGATCAATCTCTCTCTATCCCGATTAAACTAGCCCATTGACAGGAAGTGAATAGTCCACTAATGCTAGCTAGCTTTAAGGAGAAGCATCACAGACTTCACATTAGGTTTATGTTTGCTCCTTTGTCACTAATCTGCGATCATTATCTCTGTGGGCGGACAAAATGATGTCCAGTTTCATCAAGCTGGGAGCAGAGAGCGAAGCTCTAAACCTTTTAAGCAGCAGCAACGGAAAAAACAGCAGATCATCTGACCGTGTTTAGAGCTGAAACTGGTGATGTCATGCTGAGTGTCTCAGTTCTTTCCTTCTAAGCCCACGCACCCTTGTGCACCTTCATAACTTAGGTCGTCATGTCCTCGAAGTGTGGCTCTGAAGGAAGACCTTAAGGCTCGGAGATTGTTGGGAGAGGGCCTGCAATGTCATATATTATTTACCCCACAGTTCCTCTAAAATGTGGACTTTTGTTGTTGTTGTGCTGTCTTGTATTTTGTCATATCATGTAGATATTTTAAAATTTTTTTTACATTTTTTTAGTTAAATTGAGTAATAATCATGTCTGCTTTATTAAAGGACCCAGCCCAATCGGCACTTCAGTAGTCTCTAAAGTAAGATTGTAGAGATGTATCTTAAGGTGGAAGTGCTTTGGTGTGGGCATGCATGGCGAGGCTGTTTAAAATGTTTTTTTGCTAGCTGGCTGAAGAGCTTGATGGCCATGTGAGGTTAGTGCTATATCACTGATACTAGCTAACACCACAGATGTATTTATTAGCCTTTAGATCAGTGGCCAGCAGCCAAGATCTGTTGTGCTCCGGGATTGATAAAGATTGTGTGATGTATCTGAGTAATTCATCTTGGGTAAAATGCATGCTGGGTAAAATGCTTAATAAAGATGGTTCTTCAAGGGTTCTTAAGTAAAACAGTGGTACTGTTTAGAACCATGAATTCTATATAGAACAATTTGCATGCTTAATTGGTTCTTTGCATGGTGAAATGGTTCTTCAGATTGTGTTTTATATGGTTCTATATAAAAGCTTTTTGAAAATGGTTCTGTATAGCACCAAAAATGGTTCTTCTATTGTTACAATGTCAAGCTTAACAATATAAGAACCCCTTCTGGTGCTATATAGAACCTTTTTAAAACTATATGCAATACAATCTTCATCAATCTAAAGAACAATAATACTAAGCAAAGAACCATTTAAGGATGCAGTAGAACCACTGCCTTTACTAAAGAAAAATCGAAGAACCATCTTTTTAAGTGTGAACTGACAGAACACTGATGGATGAAAATATGAAAATGGCACAAAATAGTGAATTCTTTTAAACCCGTGAGGCTGAGGGGTCCAATGCTCTAGTACAGAATATTACATGACAAATAAGATATGAAATGTTAGTTTTAGGCTGGAAACCCTTTAAGAGTATTCAGTATCTTCTCATAGTTGTCAGCCTGTGTCAGAAGCCATGCCTTCCTGGAATTATGTTATTGAATAGTGTCTAGAGTTAGTACTTGTATTTTGACCAGATCCTTTAGGGCCTCTGGATGCTCTTCATCTTGCAGTTTGATGAATGCTGTAGTTTTCAGCTTTCTCTTCTGTGGGAATGGACCTATTCACATCTTGTTCTTCCCATTTCTTTGTCTGGCTGTTTGTAGACTATTCCAACCAGGCTAGATGAGACGAAGCCTACTAAGAGCAACTATTCATTCTTACATGATGTGTTACTGCAGTTTTTTTTAATTGCTAGTCTCCAATTTCACAGTAATTCTACAAAGAGAAAATCTGTCCTGAGATAACTGTGCACATATTAAAGTCTTCTGAAGGAAAGCCTTTGCCATGCTGGTGGCTTGTAAGAGAATATCATTGTTTCTGTTTTGAAGAGGTGATGAATCGCAAAGTTGAGTGTTTCGCATATTGATTTTCCTTTTTCCTATGGAGGGAGGTGAGACAAGTGAGACGATACACAGTGAAATAACCTCTCAACATTCCATTTTTATTTCATACAAAGGCTTATTATTCAGTGACTACAGGGACTTCTATGTAAACTAAAGGAGCTATTATAGGTTATATAAGTGTGTAATAAAACTTGTTAAGGGGTTAAACGCAGTTCAGTTTTGTGTTTTTCTCCAGCACTGCATCCAAAAATATTTACCGCAATGCATTTACATTTATTTTTCTTCTAAAATAGTGCTTGTTTGTGTTAATTATGCTTTCATTAGGTCAGGGGTTGGCAACATCCTACTCTTTTACAGCTGTGTTGCAGCTCCACAACAGAATTAGTTTTTAGGTAAAAATAAAATAATCCTTCTTTGCATTAAAATAAAGCTCTGTTGATCGTTCTAACAGAGTTTTAAATGGTCTTAAACGTTTGAGTTTATGTAGCCTATAACTGCTATTCACCAGGCTTTGACCCTGAAGGTTGGTGTGCAGACTGCTGATCACCACAGCAAAGATGAACATAATTTGGAGATGAATGGACTTGCATTTGTCAGCTCTCCTACTACTTTCCTGATGCATTTAATCTGCAAAGAGAAACTATCAAACACTAAAAAGCTGCAAGGCTGAATTCTTTTTGGAATTGTCCCGTTCCACCTTAAATGGTACAACAGTTACATTCTGGCACCTCAAGCACCATTTAAGGTGGAACAGTAAAAAAAATTCTAACAAGGTCGAACATTGAGGGACATTTTACAAGAAACTATTCTAGTTTTGTAGAAAAGTCTCCTGTCCGTGATGTGAGAAAATACAGCTGAGCTAAAGCAGAGGAAAGTCTGCTTTTCCATTTATATTTAACCTGTGCTAGTAGCACATACTGAGACATCCATCCATCCATTTTCTAAGCCGCTTCTCCGTCAGGGTTGCGGGGGGATGCTGGAGCCTATCCCAGCAGTCTTCGGGCGGAAGGCCTGATACACCCTGGACAGGTCGCCAGTCCATCACAGGGCAGAAAGACACAGACAGTCACTCACACCTAGGGGCAATTTAGCATGTCCAATTAGCCTGACTGCATGTCTTTGGACTGTGGGAGGAAACTGGAGAACCCGGAGGAAACCCACGCAGACACGGGGAGAACATGCAAACTCCACACGGAGAGGACCCTGGCCACCCGGCCGGGGAATCGAACCCAGGCCCTCCTCGCTGTGAGGCGACAGCGCTACCCACCATGCCACCGTGCCGCCCTATACTGAGACATATTTACAGCCAATATGGAAAAATGAACATAAAATATTGTGGCTCCCAAAGTGGTTTGATTTTTATTGAAAGGACAAAATGGCTCTTCTTAACATTTGGGTTGCCGATCCCTGCATTAGGTGCTGTGGTCTTGTTGTGTCAGTAAGATTTTCAACAAAAAAGGAGAAAATGCAGCAGCCTGTGTCCTTACCGGGAAAAGGAAGTTTGAGGATATTACGCAGGTCTATGCTGGCTTCCCATTTACATTTAAAGCTCTTAATGGCCTAGCCCAGGAATATCTTCCGGATCTGCTGAAGCATTATAGTCCATCCAGATTATCCAGATCAAGTCACTCAGCTGAGGCAGGTGTACTGCAAACTCATAGGATCTCTCACAGCTCAGTTGGTGCAAGATCCTGTTCTCATATCACTCCTGAACTCTGACAAAGCATTCCAGAGAATATCAGGAATGAATTTGTCACGTGAGGTCACAAAACCAACGTATTTACATATAACAGCCCCTTCAGCCCTACAGACGTATTGCACCACCATAGAAGTTATAAGGAGCGTTTCAGTCTGGATAATAGAACATATCTAATCAAAATAGAGGTAATTTATGCATCTTAAAGGCAAAATAACAAAAGCAATTTGTTCAATTCTAAGAGATAAAGAGAAAATGAAAAATGGTCATGTGAAAGTGAATAACTTTTCATACATAAACCTAAACAGACATGTTTTTATCTCTGTACTGTTTTACTGATATTCTTCTTACTATTATTATTATTATTATTATTATTATTATTATTATTATTATTATTATTATATGTATCATGAAATTTTGTATCATCACACTCCAAAGGCTGGCAAAAGAAGGATATGAGAAAAGTTAAGATAAGAAGTAATCAGCTAACAAGCTTACAAGATTTTATGCCCTGGGGAGAAGTATCAGACTGAGTGCTCTATCTGTGTGTGTGTGTGTGTGTGTGTGTGTGTGTGTGTGTGTGTGTGTGTGTGTGTGTGTGTGTGTGTGTGTGTGTGTGTGTGTGTGTGTGTTGAAATGCAGTTCACTTCTCTCTCTACTGCAGAAGCTGTAAGTGGGTCAGAGACTGGAGCCGCTCTCCTCACTGTTACAGAGGAGAAAACAGCCTTTAGCATCATCTGCAGAAACCCTACAGTCGTGCACTCAAAATGTCGGAAACAGACATTTCTGTGGCCTTGTAATAGACTGTGTAAGGACAGCTATTGCCATTATATAAGACATAAGCTACTGATTCTCTGATTAAACAAAAAAATCTTTTACAATGAATCAGCAATGATTAATATATGGCACTTCATGAGATGATGATACATTCTGAAGTGCCTACTGCCTCTCTGATGCATAGAGGATGATGGACACACCCTTTTATGTACATATTGGTTTTATATTGTTAATGCAGTCTTTTGAAAAACGTCCTAGTTTATATTTTCCCAGAAAAGTATTTTGGAATCTTTGAATGCATATGCAGAAAGTCCATACAAAAGTAGGTCAAATTATATTGTTTTGTTGATTTTCTAAGTTAGACAAACAGGCTATAAACAAACAAAAAAATATGAATTTTAAATGCTTTCCAATATGTTAAATATAGCAAATAAATAATTTTGGCTCCTCCCACTCCATGTGCTTTTTGTTTTGGTCTTCCATGTGTGTTTGTTTTGGTCCTGCCCCCTCGTTTCATGACTCCACCCCTGATTGTCTCCACCTGTTTCCCACCTGTCCCTCATTTACCCTGTTATTATTTAAGCCCTGTGTTTGCCCCTTGTCATTGCTGGTCTTTGTCTGAAGTGTTATATGCTGTGTTGGATGTTCTGTTTGTTCTGCTCTGCTTGTTCTGTTGGCTTCTGGTTTGTCTGTCATGTCTGTCCCCCGATTTATCCATGTTGGCTATGTGAACCTGGACCTTTAAGACTATGACTCTTAATAAATCTCGCTTATCTCAGCACGTGCGTCTGCCTCCTCGCTCTCCGTCACAATAGAAAATGAGCAGAAAAATGGCCTATTTAAATTTATTCTCTGTATAGGAGGTCAAATTTTTTCCAGCTCAGAAAATCAACAAAAATATTTGTCCAGGGATTCTCAAATACAGTTGCATACAACTGTACAATTTGTTATTGTTTGGTTAACACAAATTACTCAATTAATCACACTTAACTAGCTGATGATTTTTTTTTTACCAAAATCTGTTTATTGGAATTTTGAGTTCAACACAAAGGAAAATAGCAAAAATGCAATTGCAAAATGTCCAATACATGCAAAGAAATTACTCATCCACCAACATTAACCACACTCCCCTGAGTCCTCTTTACTGAGCTAGGTATCATTATGAGAAGCAAAGTCTCATGGGTAAGGTGGGTAACCTTTATGTTGACATGAACATGAACAAGAGTCAAGGCCCACAAATTTAAGTTTCTTATAAGAGAATGATCTTTGCATTTATATGTTGTCACATAGTGAAGTATTATAGTATAGTATAATTATTATATATGTTCTGATATTAAGAATGGACACTCTCTTCTCAAAGTTGACAGACCACCTCCGCAGCCACGCCCCTCAGAACGACTGGATCTGTGGGATAGCGCCTCCTGGTAGTATAGCAGAATGTGGTTTTGGACACAGCTTTAGATTTTGACCAGCTCTAGAACTACGGATACTAATTAATAAATACAGTGGTTGGGACCCTCCTCCTGTCTGCCACTTTATAACTAAGGTGAATGCCCACCCATGTACATTTTCACAGATCAGATCTTTCTAATTAGCTCTGCATTATTAAAGACCCAGAGACTGCTGCAATTGTTCAATACTGCTAATAGGAGCTTATAAAGAATAACACAACATCCATGATATGTATGTAGGATTCATTTACACATTCTAAAAGAGATGCTGTGATATGTGTTCTGGCCCATAATGACCACATTTAGCTAAAGCAAAGTCATTGTGCTGCGATCTCAAGGGAGTCGTTCCCTTTAGCACCTTTAAGTGCTGAGGTAAGAGTGCCCCCATCTGGTGTGCTAAGATATCGACAGTGAGCTGATAAATAAAATCAGAGAAATGTAATGAGGGAAAGTGGATGAAGGGCAAGTGCAGTTCAGTCCAAGTGGCTTGGATTGCTAAATGTAATTTACTGTTATGGGCTAACAAGTTAAAAAAAGGACATATTTTCCTCATTATCTATTTTTTTCTCAAACAGTCAAGTCTGAGTAACAATAATACGATTGCATTCAGGTGTATCCCTTATACCAAGATTATCAAGATCAGACCAGGTGTTAGAAAAAGGACAATTATCAATACAGGCTAAACTGATAGAGATCTTTATTGGAGCAACAGCTTATCACACTGAGCCTGTGATGTAGTTGGATCATGCTGTATGAGTCACTGACAGTGTCTATGTGTGTTTGTGTTTATTTTTGGGCTCGTCTTGTTACATTTATAGTCATTTATAAGCGGCTGTCGCGCGGGGAGATGGTTGAACTGTTATTTCTCAGAGGCAGCTTAGAGTCTATGGTCTCCAGGGTTGTCATGGAGACCATTGTATTTTGCCTCGTCTATGATTGGCGCTGCTGGGGTGAGCAAGTATGTGCTATTTCTGTCTTTATTCAACACCTTCAACACACACACACACACACACACACAGACAGAGTCAAGGAGGAGTGGCAGGTGTTGGTGTTATAATTTTATGTCAACTGTCATTTTCTCCCACCATTAACTCTGAAATACCCTTAAAAGAGTGGTTTAATCAAATTTGTTAACTTTCTAGCTAACCTCAAACATAGTCAACCCTACAAAGACAGGTTTGGTGAAATATGCTTCTTCAGCTTTTCACTAAGCCTACAAAGCTCATATAACAGAAAACAACTTCGGGTGACATAGACTTCTATTACTTGTTAGCCACAAGAATTTCCCCCTGGAGGAGCGGAGCAGTGGTGAGGAAGAGAGAGGAGATGTATCACTGCCAGATGATCCACTCTTCACGCCCTCCGGGTGGAGTGTGCAACATCACTCTGCCCGATGGCACGACTCACTCATGAGCAAATGTCAACCACTCCAACTGGCCACACAGGAGCACTACCAAACTGCACTTACACAGCATTTAGCTGGCCTTCAAATAAAACAAACATATATAACATACAGTTATAGTTAACAAGTTGTTCTCTGAACATCAAAACAAGAGGCATAATATATATATATATATATATATATATATATATATATATATATATATATATATATATATAAATGTACACTCCATCCAGCCATCCATTATCTTCCGCTTCTCTGGGGATCGGGTCGCAGTGTCAGCATCCTAAGCAATGAGGCCCAGACCTCCCTTTCCCCAGTCACTTCCACTAGCTCTCCAAGGGGGATTCCGAGGCGCTCCCAGGACAGCTGGGCGATATAGTCACGCCAGCATGTCCTGGGTCTTCCCCGGGGTCTCCTCCCAGGTGGACATCTTGTTAGGAGGCATCCTAACAAGATGCCCGAACCACCTCAGCTGGCTCCTCTCGACATGAAGAAGCAGCGGCTCTACTCCGAGTCCTTCTCGGATGACCGAACCTCTCACCCTATCTCTAAGGGAGAGTCCAGACACCCTGCGGAGGAAACTCATTTCGGCTGCTTGTATTCACAAACCTTATTCTTTCGGTCATTACCCGAAGCTCCTAGGATCATTCAAGCACGCAAACCCCTCCACCACGAAAAGGTGGTGATCCATGGAGAGGAAAAATGTACACTATATTGCTAAAAGTATTCACTCACCCATCCTAATAATTGAATTTAGGTGTTCTAATCATCTAATCATGGCAACAGGTGTATAAAACCAAGCACCAAGGCATGAAGACTGCCTGTATCCAGTCATGAAATTTCCTCGCTACTAAATATTCCACAGTCAACTGTCAGTGGTATTATAACAAAGCGGAAGCGTTTGGGAACGACAGAAACTCATCGACTAAGTGGTAGGCCATGTAAAATGACAGCGGCGTCAGCGGATGCTGAGGCGCATAGTACACAGAGGTCACCAACTCCCTGCAGAGTCAATCGCTACAGACCTCCAAACTTCATGTGGCCTTCAGATTAACTCAAAAACAGTGAAGAGAGCTTCATGGAATGGGTTTCCATGACCGAGCAGCTGCATCCAAGCCTTACATCACCAAGCGCAATGCAAAGCGTTCAATGCAGTGGTGTAAAGCACTGCCAGTGGACTCTAGAGCAGTGGAGACGTGTTCTCTGAAGTGATGAATCACGCTTCTCCATCTGGCAGTCTGATGGATGAGTCTGGGTTTGACGGTTTCCAGGAAAACTTTACTTGTGCCTGCATTGTGCCAAGTGTAAAATATGGTGGTTTATGATTATGGTGTGAGGTTGTTTTTCAGGAGTTGGGCTCGGCCCCTTAGTTTCCATGAAAGGAACTCTTAATGCTTCTGCAGACCAAAAGATTTTGCACAATTTCATGCTCACAACTTTGTGGGAACAGTTTGTGGATGGCCCCTTCCTGTTACAACATGACTGCACACCAGTGTGCAAAGCAAGGTCCATAAAGACATGCATGAGTGAGTTAGGTGTGGAAGAACTTGACTGGCCTGCACTGAGTCCTGACCTCAACCCGATAGAACACCTTTGGGATAAAGTAGAGCGGAGACTGCAAGCCAGGCCTTCTCGTCCAACATCAGTGCTGACCTCACAAATGTGCTTCTGGAAGAATGGTCAAAAACTCCCATAAACACACTCCTAACCCTTATGGAAAACCTTCACAGAAGAACTGAAGTTGTTATAGCTGCAAAGGGTGGCCCGACATAATACAACCCCAATTCCAATGAAATTGGGACGTTGTGTAAAACATAAATAAAAACAGAATACGATGATTTGCAAATCCTTTTCAACCTATATTCAATTGAATACACTACAAGGACAAGATATTTAATGTTCAAACGGATAAACTTTATTGTTTTTTGCAAATATTCACTCATTTTGAATTTGATGTCTGCAACATGTTCCAAAGAAGTTGGGACAGGGGCAAGAAAAGACTGGGAAAGTTGAGGAATGCTCAAAAAACACCTGTTTGGAACATTCCACAGGTGAACAGGTTAATTGGAAACAGATCATGATTGAGAGTATCAAGAGTATCATGATTGGGTATAAAGGCAGCATCCTTGAAAGGCTCAGTCATTCACAAGCAAGGATGTGAACAACTGCATGACCAAATAGTCCAACAGTTTAAGAACAACGTTTCTCAATGTGAAATTGCAAGGAATTTAGGGATTTCATCATCTACAGTCCATAATATCATCAAAAGATTCAGAGAATCTGGAGAAATCTCTGCAAGTAAGCAGCAAGGCAGAAAACCAACATCGAATGCCCGTGACCTTCAATCCCTCAGGTGGCCCTGCATTAAAAACCGACATCATTCTGTAACGGATGTTACCACATGGGCTCAGGAACACTTCAGACATCCATTGTCAGTGAACACAGTTCGTCGCTCCACCTACAAGTGCAAGTTAAAACTCTGCCATACAAAGCGAAAGCTATATATCAACAAAAGCCAGAAACACTGCCGGCTTCTCTGGGCCTGAGCTCATCTGAGATGGACTGACGCAAAGTGGAAAAGTGTCCTGTGGACTGACGAGTCCACATTTCAAATTGTTTTTGGAAATCATGGACGTCGTGTCCTCCGGGCCAAAGAGGAAAAGGACTGTCCAGATTTTTATCAGCACAAAGTTCAAAATCCAGCATCTCTGATGTTATGGGGGTGTGTTAGTGCCCATGGCATGGGTAACTTGCACATCTGTGAAGGCACCATTAATGCTGAAAGGTACATACAGGTTTTGGAGCAACATATGCTGCCATCCAAGCAACGTCTTTTTCAGGAACGTCCCTGCATATTTCAGCAAGACGATGCCAAGCCACATTCTGCACGTGTTACAACAGCGTGGCTTCATAGTAAAAGAGTGCAGGTACTAGACTGACCTGCCTCCAGTCCAGACCTGTCTCCCATTGAAAATGTGTGGCGCATTATGAAGTGCAAAATACGACAATGGAAACTCTGGACTGTTGAGCAACTGAAGTTGTACATCAAGCAAGAATGGGAAAGAATTCCACCTACAAAGCTTCAACAATTAGTGTCCTCAGTTCCCAAACGTTTATTGAGTGTTGTTAAAAGGAAAGGTGATGTAACACAGTGGTAACCATGCCCCTGTCCCAACTTCTTTGGAATGTGTTGCAGACACCAAATTCAAAATGAGTGAATATTTGCAAAAAACAATAAAGTTTATCCTTTTGATCATTAAATATCTTGTCTTTGTAGTGTATTGTATTGAATATAGGTTGAAAAGGATTTGCAAATCATCGTATTCTGGTTTTATTTATGTTTTACACAACGTGGATTAAGAATGGAATGTCACTCAAGTTCATATGCGTGTGAAGGCAGATGAGCGAATACTTTTGGAAATATGGTGTATTGCAGGTCATGCATTGTACTAAAGTTATGCAGTTTAAGTTATTGCTCTAATTACTTTCTGTGGTGGCGTCAGGGTCAGATTTGAGACTGATTCTTCAAAAGGCTTCTTTATCTTGACTTTATACTGACTGTGCTAGCCCCAAATCCAACAGAATTGTAAATCAGTGATGCAGACTGATACAGATAAGCACACAACCTACTTAAAAAGGCTTTGATGTGACCGAAATGCTGTACAGTAAATACATGTATAACCAGGTCTTGAAGTCTTAGTGCACTATCAATCAATTATTCATAAGATCATACTGATTTTTCAGCTAGGTCACTTGCTATTAACAGATACCAATACCCTTACAATAGTGGGATGTTTTGACTATTCTGATGAAAATAGTTAAGAAAAACAATCTCTTGTGGGCCCTTTACCTCGTGATTCTCCACCATGGCTGTTCTAAGCAGATTTGGGTAAAAGAAAGTAGGACTGGAAGAATACACCATCATAAATGTATTAAGTAAAGTATTCTATTAAAGTATTTAAAAAAATAAATTCAGAATATATTTAGAGGTGACACTTTATTTTGACCGGTCCTCTTGGTAACATGTCAAAAACCTATGAGAAGTAGGATTAGGTTCTAGGTTGAGGTTAAGTTGTGTTTGCTACATACTGTGCATTGATTGTAAATATAAAAGGTAAATGTAACTTGGACTCAGTACAGATGCTTACTTTCTGTATTCTTAATACGTATTCCCAATATAACATAAAAAATAAATAAATTAACTAATTAGCAGAACCAATCACAATCTCCAGCTGGGATGCCGGACCTTTCTCTGAGTAAAGCCTTCACGAATTCATGTGTAGCAGTGATACACAAACTAATGCACTTGACCACAGTTTGTGTTACTACACTGTGCGAATAAACTAAACGTATGTCTGATTAATTCTAAGCTAAGGGCTGTTTTACATCAATCTCGTTTGGTAAGGACCTTTCAAACTTTTCCTTAAGTTTGGTCTGTTATGATGTGTGAACACTCCATCCGTTTTCAGGTCCGTACTAAACAAATGAATCGAATTCCACCAGAAATCATGAATCTTGGCCTGCTTGAACCCTGCTTCAGTTTGCTGCTGGTGGGAACACACTTTTACGATGGTGTGAATCAAATGAAGGAATTCAACACCAGAGTTTGCTTTTCTCAGATCAGAGCTCTACTGTCTGCATTACCTGCCTGTTTTAACATTTTACACTCACATCATTCCTGCAGCACAACCTGCTGATAATATGGGCAGAGCAATGAAAAAATAGTCATTTGCAAAAGATGTGCATTTGATTTCAGCACATGGATCAGCACACATGAGCAAGCATGAGCACATGAGCAGGCATGGGCAATCTGATTTGTCAAATTCAAATAGGTAAAGGACTTATAATGAAGCAGATATCAAGCAAGGATTATTATTGCTCTGATTATGATGCACATAGATGATAAGCGCCTCCTATTTCTGTTTTGTTTTTTTCTTTTCATGGTAGCAAATGTGAGACTAATGGAGGAAAGTTATGTAAGTTAGTTATTACTATAATTATTATCTGCACTGGCACAGGGTCAGATTTGAGTCTGCTGATCCCTGATTTCACCAAAAGATTTCTTTATCTGGAAATCTAACGTTTCTAATGCCAAATCCCACAACATAATTACCTCCAAACACATCCCAGATATCAGCTACAGCCAAAGCAAAAGCATCCATTCATTCATGACAAAATCTGTTGAACAGCCTCATAAATCTGTGATGCAGATTGATACGGATAAATACAAGGCCCGCTCGTCTGTTCAGCTCTGCAAGGCTGTTCAGGGCCTGATTCGCTATTCATGTTTAATAATGTCCTTTATTAGCATATCTGTTTTTCTCTCCCTTTTTCTGGCAGAGTCCAGAGAACTGCACATAAGCCGGTCCTTGTGAACAGGCTTTTGAAGGATTTCACGATGGCTAGCTACCAAGGCCTTATTTATAGGGGTAAAAACTGATTCAGTGTTGTGGCGTATTGTGAAGAACATGGGTTTATTTCCACTGTTGGTCTTTTTACAACTTTCTCTGAGGAGTTTAACTTACCCCTTGAGAATGTGGCCCTTTTAATCCTGGCATTAATTTGTTCTGAGTGATTTAATCATAGGTGGACCGTGCTAAGTAAAGTTGAAGGTCTGAAATAAACCTGGGGGAGGCACCTTGTCCAGTTCAATATTTTCTAGCTGGAAAATAATGAATGCCCAGACCCAGAATTTCCCAGTAGAACATTGGACAAAGCATCAAACTCCTTCCATCAGCTTGTTTTATTCCCAGGGAAACCGTGGACATGTACCTAGCCATCCATGTGACATAAAAGAAAACAGGACTCATCAAACCAGGCAACCTTCTTTCTTTGCTTCAAGGTCCAGTTCTGACACTCCCATGTCCATTGTAGGTGCTTCTGACAGTGGACCTGGGTTAGCATGAAACTCTGACCAGCAAAGCAGCCCCACATGATGCATTGTGTGTTGTGACACATTCCTCCCACTTGTGCCACAGTAACCCTTCTTGAAGCAGACCCTATAGACTTTGTTGCCCTTGCACATCAATGGGACTTGGACACCAAACACTATGTTGCCGGTTCATGGTTTGTCCCTGTTGGCAGATACTTACCACTGCTAACCAGAAGCACACCACAAGCCTAGCCATTTCTGAAATGCTCTGATCCAGTCATCTGACGCATAAAGATGTGGCCTTTATCAAAATTGCTCTGGTTTTCATACCTGCTCATTTCTACCACATCTAAACAGATCAACCATGAGAATCGACTGTTTGCTTATCGTAATATATACCAGAACTTGAGTTGTGCCGTTGTTACCAGATAATCTTCAGTTGTGAATGATCATAATGTTTTGGCTTATTAGTGTACATTAAAAGATAAATATTATATTTTTACAACATATTTTGTAAAATGTAACATTAAATAGTATATAGTCTAAACTACTTCTACTACTATTATTATTATTATTATTATTATTAGATGAAAACATAGTAATAATAATGCTCCAATGTGCTCTCAGGATAAGAAATAATACCCAGTTAAGCCATCACGGAAAGGTTCAGTTTCCAGTTACCTCAGATGGAAGCAGTGCACTACGATACTCCCAAGAACAATTTTCACATTACTTTGAGACAGAGATGAGACAGAGTCAAAATTATTAAATTATTATCTAGTTTTGCAGAGCCAGGTGTGAACTCATATTAAGAACATCTGGGGACAACCATGAGAAACCTGGGGATAATTACGGAAGGGAACATGGCTTTCTAGCATGGAAACAAACTGAGAGTGAAAATTCTTAACTAATCCAATGCTGTGTAAAGGCATACAGATGCGTGTCTTGTGTGTGCAGAACACTTTATACCGCAGATACCACTGGACAAGTAATAAAAGTTACCAGCATAAAGCCTTGGATGCCAAATGCCTCACTGTTGATTTCCCGACGAACCTTGCATCGCACAACATTAAATAAGAGTATAGAGCATTCTTCTGCCTTTATCCACCTTAAATAAACAATTTACACTGCAAAAGCTCTCCTCAGTCACCCATGTAGCCAGTAATGTTGTCAATATGTCAAGGTTTGTGTTGCTTTATGCTGCTGTCGGTCATGTACCATTATGAGGAACAAGATTTGTCACTGCAAACATGTATGTAGTATAAACGACGTCGAGACTGAGACTCTTAATAAAGACTCTTAGTAAAGACTTAGTAAAAACACTAGTACTGCAGCACTAGTGTGCAGTACTTCTCCTGTCATGAAATCTGACCATATATAGACTATACAGCATATATTCAGTCTATGCTATATACACACTCACCAACCACTTTATTAGGTCCACATGTTCAATTGCTTGTTAACACAAATAGCTAATCAGCCAATCAAATGGCTGCAACTTAATGCATTGAGGCATGTAGAGGTGGTCAAGACAACTTGCTGAAGTGCAGGCCGAGCATCAGAATGGGGAAGAAAGGTGATTTGAGTGACTTTGAACGTGGCATGGTTGTTGGTGCCAGACGGGCTCACAGAGAACGGTCCGAAAAAGAGAAAATATCCAGTGAGTGGCAGTTGTGTGGACAAAAATGCCTTGTTGATGTGAGAGGTCAGAGGAGAATGGGCAGACTGGTTCCAGATGATAGAAAGGCAACAGGAGCTCAAATAACCAACCAAAATCTCTGAGGTTTCCAACACCTTGATGAAAGTTTGTAAATATATATATATATATGTGTACTGTGTGCATCTGCTGTACATCTCCACCAATGATCCTCTCACTCGAGACAGATGTTAATACCCAGTGTAAACAGGGTCTGTGTGCACACCGGCGAGGGCCACTAGGACCCTGCGCTGAGCGAAAAGCCGCCTGCCTGCCTCCCTGCATCCCTGTCTCCACTCCACACTGCAGTTGCCCTGTGTGCGTGTGAGCGAGAGCACATGTTTATGTGTGGATGTGTGTGCGTGTGTGTGTGTGTGTGTGTGAGAGAGAGAGAGAGAGAGTGAGAGAGCGAGCGCATGTGTGTGTGTGTGTGAGTGTGTGCGTGTGCTAGAGAGCATTCTGCTTTTTCCTTTCCATCCGCTCAAGCAGCAACCTGACCACCTGGACCTGCCTGAAGCACAGCTAAGAGCAGAGGATCGGCAGAATGTGAGGGTGAGTGTGTGTGTGTGTGTGCACACGCGTGTGGGGGCGGGCGAGCGAAAGAGGGAGGGCAGAGAGATGAAAGAGCCAGGTGAGAAGAGGAGTCGGGCTCTCTCTCTCTCTCTCGGTCTCTCTCTCCCTCTCATTGTTGTGCGCCACTAGCATTAGGAGCTTTTGAAGGAGATCCTGCCTCTTGGACCGCTACACCATAGCAACCTTCTGGAGGCTGAGGAGGTACACCTCCACCCCTCCCCTCGCTCTTTGATCAACCTGCCACGGCTCTGCTCTGCTTGACGAGGACAGACTGCCGTCATCCCAAACTCACCTGTTCTAGAACGCTCCGGCAGCTTTTGCACAGTCATAGCAAGGTAACATGAAACTCCTCTGAACTTGCTCTGGAGCACTTTCAGTAGTCGCGTGTCATGGAGGGAGATTTGCGTAGTCTTGTTGTGGAACAGGCTTCATGTGACCACATTTATGTAAACCTGTTAAGTTCCACATTTGCATTGAAGTGCTACGTGTCTGGATGTGCAGTATAACTGACAGTTAAAGCTTGTGAGTTTTATTACTTGTCTGTTGATCATTAGTGGAAGTCTCCACTGAACTGTCTTGCCGTTTAGCTGCGGCTAGGACAGCAGAAGCGTTTAGAGCAGCAGCCTTGCATGCTTCAGTGTTCCCTCGGCTCTTGCACATCTGATCCAGTTATTTTTTTCAATAAATAAAGGTGCTGAAAAGCATTTTTTTGCAGAAATACCATACAAGAACTGGTACAGAACCTTTCTCTCTATGATTCCTCAGACGCTTGCTTCTTGAGAGATTGTAAATGAGAGTGTGAAGCACTGTTTTTAAAAGTAATGAAGGTTCTATGCTACTAAGTTCTTAGAACTGAACATCCAAGCCAAGAAGCATTTCGGAACCTTTATTTTTAAAGTAACCAGCAAGTTTTTAAGGTCGTTCTGAGTAGAAGTGGGTCAGTTAGAGCAGGAAAACAATATAACATGCAGGATGGAGGTTGTCCAGGATCAGAGACAGAGAACACTGTAGTTCTCTGTGGTGGATACAAAACAAGTATATTTCAATGTGAATTAAAGCGTGCAGGCCTTAGATCCTCGTGAACACTCTATAGATGACAGCCAGTTCATAATGACTGTAGCCCCACAAAGAAACATATACAGTACTGTATTGACAGTGATCCGTGCAACTCTCCTAGGGGGAAAGTGAGGAAGAAGAAAGGGGTAAAGAAGTTTTCGAACAACAGGGCCGGTTTTCATTGCAGTAACTACTGAGTCATGTGCATATTATAGAGTCATATGTTTCTCAGTTGGCAGGCAGGGACATTCTTACTCGCTCAGAGAGACAGAGCTCAGAAAAACACAGCTTTGTTTTGAAGCTGCATTTTGTTAAACAAAACTAATTCCGCATATATATATATATATATATATATATATATATATACATTCGGAACATATCTGTGTTCCTTACTGCAGAATAACTATGGCTTAAATGTATACAATTTTACCTGTTGTGACCTGAACAGTGATCTTAAATATCATATTTCCTAATTTTTCAACAGATGCAAATCAGTTATGCTTTTGCATACATTATTTTCATTTGAAAGCAGAAATGCCAGAATGATATATGAAGACATATGTAGTACTGTAGTAATATGTCGTGAGTCAGAGACCAACTTTCCATTTATTTAATTTCCTCTCAAAATGGCTTTTAAATGTCAGAAAAACAACAAAAACACATTCAACACTAAGCATAATATCAACTCTATCAGCATTTCATTCGTCTGATCTTTACTTCTGTGCACAGTGCTACCACTTTAACTCTTCCATCCTTCCCACCTTAAAACCAACAACTTACAGCAGTGTCCTCCCAAAAAACTGTTCCCATAGGAGCCACTGACACGCTGTTCCTCCTTCAGAGAGACACTAACAGCACCAGCAACTACACCCAAACACGCCTTAAGGGCCTGACAAAATTCTTTCTTGTGCATTTGAGGAAGATAATCCGCATGCACGTAAAGTAAGGGAAAGTCAAAGAAAAAATTCTGAATTTCCAAATCTAGAGCTCAAAACAGGACCACCAAAACTGTCATCAGATAAACAGTCATTAAAGCTTTCGTCTTTGAGCAAGAGGAGAAAATCAAGCTCCACTCTTACTTTAGATCTGAAAAAATCCATCTGTCCATCCTTCTACAGTGAGAAGACAACTCAACACTATGAGTCTGAAATGATGTGTAGCTGTCAAGAAACCGATACTGAGAAAAGAAAATAGCAAAAAAAGGAAAATTTGCATAAAAACACTGAAAATAGGATGTGGAGATATAGAGTAAGGTTTTATGGACTGAAAGTCGTAATTGAAATTGCTTGGCAGAAAACCTCTAAGACTTTGGAGGTGTCAAAAAATGTGAAAACAGGTTCCCTGAAAAGAATGAAAGCTAGAATAAAGATAAACAGCAGACATACTAAATGCTGAAAAGTTGAAAATTATATTTAGTTGTTGAGCCATATGTGTAATTTTCTGTTAAATATGTTTTCTGCTTTTTCTGATGCTCAAAAATGAATAACTTGTACTTAATGGAAATTTTTGACTGGACATTCAATAAATAAAATGGGTGTCTCTGAATTATACACAGTACCATGTAAGTAACTATACCATATATTACATTATTGAGTGGTATGCTGACATTGAACACTGTTGATATTAATAAATTCTTCCAAAATGTCTAATTCCAAGATTTCCCCAAAAATGTCTCTAGAAACTCCAAAGTTAGCATTATAGACTGTATTTAAGACATCTATGATGACAATGAGTGAATAAGTGGGAGTACATTTTGTGTGGAGCTCTATAGTCGGGCTGAAGAAATCTAACTCAAGAGGGCATCCAGAATTGTCTGCAATTACACACCAATTGTCGGGGGACTCTTGTGACAAGCTCTTTTTCCTTTGGGCTGTGGTGCACATGCTTTTCTGCTTTATGATGCCTTGAAACAGTGATTTTATATAACGTTGATGTACTGCTGTGTGCTGTCTCTGTCACACAAGAGCAGAAAGCACTATGGCAGGTTAACTCGAGCCGAGGGAGACTGGTCCACTTTAATCACCTTTTAGGAATCAGTGCTTTGAGGTCTCACAGTCTGAGTGTGCAGTGCCAGTCGTTGTTCAGTAAATGTGAACGTAATGGGTTAGTGCCCATCTTTTCAAGCCCAAAGTGGGTCAAGATGGCAGTCTTACTGTGTAGTGCTTTTGCCATTAGCCTATGATTGAACTACAGAGTTTTCTCAAATAGTTGTCCACTTAACTACAGATGGTGCTCTACTTCGCCACAAACACTCTCCCACTTTTCCCGCACACATTTCAGGCTATTGCTGGGTGGTATTGATAAAATTCAACATAACAATGTATATTAAATGATGAAAAGCTATAATGAGGATATTTAAGTAAGCATTAATGAAGTTAAAGGAGAGCTTCATTGATTTTTCGAATTTTCTGCATAATTCAATTGGTGGACATGTAAACAAAGCCATATAGAATAGTTTGCTGTGAAATGCAGAGTTATAGAAAAACGTACTGACTGATTTCTCTGCAGTGATGACAGGAACCAGGGGTCACAATGTCTACAATAGGGGCTGCACAACTATACGTTTTTACTAGCCGACCACAGAAGCACACAGACAGTCTGATGTAAACTGCATGCTAAAAGTACCACCACTCACAGAAACTCAATTCTCACAGAGAATTTAACTGGCTAAATATACATACATATATATATATATATATATATACATTGCTGCCCTCGGAACAAAACCTCGTATCTCCATTTTTGTTGTTTATCAATTTTTGACATACTTTGAAAATACATGCTTCTCTTTATATTGTGTGTAAATTTTCTGATGACCAAAAGAAACAGACACAATTACTTGGACAAAAATTCTGGTTCCATTGACTTTGATTAAAAGTAAAGTCTGTTTTTTCCTTCTCCTGTAAAGTTACCATTTTGGAGACGCAAGATTTGTTCCACAGCAGCAAAATATATATACACTCTTAAACATAATGGTTCTTCAACGGTTCTTGAAGGGTTTATATAGGACTCTGAACACTCAAAGAACCCTTTGCATGATAGAGTTCTTTGCATTGTGAAATGGTTCTTCAGATTGATAGAGAATGATTTGTAAATGGTTATATATAGAACCTTTTTGAAGGCTCTTTTGAAGGCTCTTTGCATTCTGCTGCTACTATACAAACGTTTTTGAACGCTTTTTGATGCTGTATACAACCCTTTTCAAAAAGGTTCCATATAGGCACATATAGAGTTTGTATACACACATACACACACACAGACACACACCAAATGTGACCAGATGTTTTACGTCAGTCAAATAGCCCTTTAGTATCATAGTTCTCCAAGCCTAGAAGGCCTGACTTGTGAGCCCATTTCAGAGTAGTCTTATGCAGCTTGCAGTGGAATTGGTTTAATTCTTTGTAGTATTTACACACTAATAAAGTACTTTGGGGGGGCGGCATGGTGGCGTGGTGGGTAGCGCTGTCGCCTCACTGCGAGGAGGGCCTGGGTTCAATTCCCCGGCTGGGTGATCGGGGTCGTCTCTTTGTGGAGTTTGCATATTGTCTGCGTGGGTTTCCTCCGGGTTCTCCGGTTTCCTCCCACAGTCCAAAGACATGCAGGACATGCTAAATTACCCCTGGGTGTGAATGAGTGACTGTCTGTGTCTGTCTGTCTGCCCTGCGATGGACTGGCGACCTGTCCAGGGTGTATCCTGCCTTCTGCCCGAAGACTGCTGGCTCCAGCACCCCCCGCGACCCTAACGGAGAAGCAGCTTAGAAAATGGATGGATGGATAAAGTACTTTGGGAAGAAAAACAGATTTCGGTTCTCTCCTCCTGCCTCTTCACTGCAATTTTAGTACCACTGTATTTCAAGCACTATGCTCAACTAGTTGACTTCTGTCTACAGCGCCAACTAGAGGTTTTAGGAGACGACTAGCTGATTAGTCTATGCATCTCCTAGTCTTCAACACAAATATAGTCATTTTATCTGCTGTGTTAAATGACCCATAAAACTACATTTGTCTTCTTGGTGTTTATATGTAATGTTGTTAATTGGAAAACAGCAGCAAATCGGTTTTCTTTGGGTATTATTTTACCTCGACATGTACTTCTCCATCATGAATGGATTGATAAAACACATTTGAAACCAATACCTTTTTTCAGAAACATCATCTCAGGCTTCAGGCGGCGCATTTGTAACCCATTCATGTAATAACTTTGTCACATAGCTTTTAGAGGTATTAAATGCTTTGGATGTTCGGTTCCTATTACCACCATTCTAGAGAAACTGATCTTCATGTTACTGTGTATTATTCTGTTTAATGATTTAATTACATACAGATTTTTAAAAATCTATAAATGAACCAGTGCTTCCTGACTGTTATGGGTACAACTGACATTGTTTGCTTAAATGGTTTTCTGCTTTACATAGCAGGACAACCCCCAAAATGCAGTAGGTTTTGTTTCATTAAGACCTCCAAGGAGCACATGTACACAGTCATATCAATTAATCTCCAGATCACTGTGTCCTTTGGCCTCAGGCTGAAATACAGTTCCTATATCTACAAACAAAGAAAGCCTAACATATCCAGATTAGTCTAGAAATCTCCCTGAGCTCTAGTCACGTCGTTGACCACATTGCCCATGAGACTGGCAATTTTGGTGGGCAAACATGGAATGAGTGAAGAAGTGTTTTTTTTTCTTTCATCTCATTTCAGTAGGGTACTGAAAGGTTACACATGGAGAGTCTGAGACTGTAAACATCAGGACAGAATGCAGGCAACAGCTAACAATGTAATCAGACCTGCAGTGAAGTACCGGGAGTACAAGCAAGTTTGTCAGCTCCCAGCAGAATATCCAGTTCAAAAGCTGCAGCACAAACACATTTGAAATAGTCGGTCACATTTGCTCATGTATCAGTTTAACATGGTGAGTTGAACTGTGTGCATTCTTACAGTTAAATTAATGCTGGTATTCTTTTTGGTTCTCAGGTTTTCATCTGTGATCTTCAGGGATTTTGTTCAAGTATGTGCATTAAAAAACGAGGTATTTTAAAAATGAACCCAATTTGTTTAATCAGTTTTCGTGTAAGAACACACTGCAAAGTGTACATCATCACTGTCAGATCAAAACCTTGTAATCCATTTTTTTTTGTAATCAATTTTTAAATATCCTATTAACATTTCCTGGCAAACAGACCTAAAAAAATTATCCAGAACTACTTATTACTAAACATAGACACTTAAGTGTCACTTAACAGCAATGGGCCTATTTCACCAATAAGGTCCTAATATTTTTCTTGAATTTGTTCTTGAGAAAGGTCCTAAGAAAAAATCTTCATTCATGACGTGTTCTTGAATTCCAAAACTGCTCGCACCTTTGTGCTCAAGTGTGTATAGATTGTTCTTACCTATGAAAAAATCCCAAATAAGAAACCATTGCTGAATATCAGAATCTTCGTAAAACACTGCGTCAGTGGGTTTTAAGTAGAAATGTCTTATTCAGAATGGTTCGTGAATGAGGCCCAATGCATTACAAAAACAATATCTACTTGCCTGCTAATGGCGCTACATCGTGGAAAACATGCTAAACATGTGCGAGTGAATACATGATGGGTCAATGAGTTGCTTCGCATCTAATAAAACCTGGTTACAATAACTTAAGATGGAATTACAGTACACGACTATTAAAATTCTAACAGGTTTCGATAACAGAGAGTTCTACACACATTTTAGGCTTTTACAGAATGTCTTGTATTTTTGTCATGGGGCAAACACAGGCTATTGCATCCACAATGAAGTTCAGCAGAACGTTGACCAGATATCGGGGGAGGTGAGGGACATTGACTCAGAATGGGCCATGTTCCGCTCCTCCACTGTTGAAGCGGCTGACTGTAGCTGTGGTCGCAAGGTAGTTGGTGCCTGTCGGGGCGGTAATCCTCAAACCTCTCACCTAGGTTGGTGGACAACCCAGGTGAGAGATGCCATCAAGCTGAAGAAGGAGTCCTACCGGGCATGGTTGGCCTGTAGGACACCAGAGGCAGCTGGCAGGTATCGACAGGCCAAGCGATCTGCGGCTTCAGTCGTTGCCAAGGCAAAAACCCAGGTGTGGGAAGAGTTCGGTGAGGCCTTGGAAAGTGACTTTAAGTCGGCTCCGAAAAGATTCTGGCAAACCGTCAGGCGACTCAGAAGGGGAAAGCAGAGTGCCACTAGCACTGTATATAGTGGAGATGGTGTGCTGCTGACTTTGACTGAAGACGTCATTGGGCGGTGGAAGGAATATTTTGAGGACCTTCTCAATCCCACCAACACGTTCTCCAGTGAGGAGACAGAGTCTGGGGACATGGGAATAGGCTTGTCCATTACTGAGGCCGAAGTCACTAAGGTAGTTAAAAAGCTCCTTGGCGGCAGGGCTCCAGGGGTGGATGAGATCCATCCCGAGTTCCTCAAGGCTCTGGATGTTGTGGGGCTGTCTTGGCTGACACGCCTTTTCAACATTGCATGGACATCGGAGGCGGTGCCACTGGATTGGCAGACTGGGGTTTTGGTGCCTCTTTTTAAAAAGGGGGACCGGAGAGTGTGTTCCAACTACAGGGGAATCACACTCCTCAGCCTCCCTGGTAAGGTCTATGCAGGGGTACTGGAGAAGAGAATCCGGCTTATAGTTGAACCTTGGATACAGGAGGAGCAGTGCGGGTTCCGCCCTGGTCGTGGAACACTGGACCCACTCTTTACCCTCTCCAGGATTCTGGAAGGTTCATGGGAGTTTGCCCAACCAGTCCAAATGTGCTCTGTGGATTTGGAGAAGGCATTCGACTGTGTTCCCCGGGGTATTCTGTGGGAGGTGCTTCGGGAGTACATGGCTCTTTGCTACGAGTCATTCAGGCCCTGTACAAACAAAGCAGGAGTTTGGTTCGCATGGTCGGCAGTAAGTCAGACTCGTTCCCAGTGAGAGTTGGACTCCGTCAGGGCTGCCCTTTGTCACCAATTCTATTCATAATTTTTATGGATAGAATTTCTAGGCGCAGTCAGGGGATGGAGGGTGTCCGGTTTGGTGACCTCAAGGTCACATCGCTGCTGTTTGCAGATGATGTGGTCCTATTGAGGACATCAGGCCGTGAACTTCAGCTTTCACTGGATCGGTTTGCAGCCGAGTGTGAAGGGGCCGGGATGAGGATCAGTACCTCCAAATCCGAGGCCATGGTTCTCAGGTGGGAAAGGGTGGAGAGCCCTCTCTGGGTCGGGGATGAGCTCTTGCCTCAAGTGGAGGAGTTTAAGTATCTCGGGGTCTTGTTCACGAGTGATGGTACAAGGGAGCAGAGATTAACAGGCGGATTGGTGCTGGGTCAGCAGTGATGCGGGCTCTTTACCGGTCTGTTGTGGTAAAGAAAGAGCTGAGCCATAAGGCAAGGCTCTTGATTTACTGGTCGACCTACGTTCCCACCCTCACCTATGGTCATGAGCTTTGGGTAATGACCGAAAGAACAAGATCGCGAATACAAGTGAGTTTCCTCCGCAGGGTGTCTGGACTCTCCCTTAGAGATAGGGTGAGAAGTTTGGTCATCCGGGAGGGACTCGGAGTAGAGCGACTCGAGAGGAGCCAGTTGAGGTGGTTCGGGCATCTTGTTAGGATGCCTCCTGGACGCCTCCCTTGGGAGGTGTCACAGGCAAGTCCACCCGGAAGGAGACCCTGGGGAAGACCCAGGACACGCTGGCGTGACTATATCGCCCAGCTGGTCTGGGAGCGCCTCGGAATCCCCCCCAGGGAGCTAGTGGAATTGACTGGGGGAAAGGGAGGTCTGGGCCTCATTACTGAATATGGGGTTGAGAAGCACAGATGTCATAGTGAGAGCTGGAAGAGAGAAATCGTAAAAAGGATAACATGGCATCCAAGTCCATACACTATAAACAATGTAAAGACTTGTCTTTGCCTGTGTTCAACAAGCAACTCCTCTATCTTGTGGTCTGCATACGTCTCTTCTATCTCCAAGCTCTGTCATTGGCTGTTGCCTGAATGGCTTATTCAAATACATCACTGACCATCTTACACTATAGACCTGGAGAAAACTTCACTTCTGACTGTGAAAATCACTTGTGATTCTGAAAATCTGAGTTGAAATCAGGCTAAAAAGCATGTAGCGAATACCCAGCTTTACTTTTTAAAAGCTACAAATGTTATGTCTTCTTCTATAAAGTTACCATTTTGGAGAAACAAGGTTTTGTTCTGACAGTGACAATTTGCACATTCAGTAAAGTGCTCATGTAAGTTTCGTGTGTTTCTGTTGCAGGTCCTGGACACTGACAAACATCTCTTATTCGTCTGATAAAAAGACACTAGGATGGAGCCTCTACAAGCATGGAGATGAGTAGAAGGATGTGTGGAAAGGAGGTGACTAGGTGTATGGCACCATTTATGCTATACGCTTGTGTCTACGTAACTGTGCCATAAGACTAATAATACAGACCCCACTAAGCCCTGTAGCTGGGCTGCTAGTTGGTAAGAGAGGATGGGTGATAAGCCCATGAATGTAATTTCTGCCCATTATCCTTATCCTGTCCTCTCATGGATCCCACTCCTTCCACCCACACTCTGTGGAACCTGTCTCATGCCAGCCAATGGCAGCCCAACATCACCCAGTCCAATGGCTCAGGAGTGATCCTACCCAGTGATGGTGCTCTACTCCAGATGCTGGCCCTCTGTTCTATGGTCCTGATGGACATACTGGCTGTGGTGGGCAACTTGGCCATCATGACAGTCATCGCCAGGGCACCGCGCCTGCACAAATTTGTCTTCGTCTTCCACCTCTGTCTGGTGGATCTCCTGGCTGCTCTAGTGCTGATGCCTCTGGGGATGCTCACGGAGAAGGCTTTCTTTAATGAAGCCGTCTGCCAGGCATACCTCTGTCTGAGTGTTGGGCTAATTAGCGCTGCTATTCTCACCATCTCAGCCATCAACGTGGAACGTTACTACTATGTTGTCCATCCAATGCGCTACGAGGTTAAAATGACCATGGGACTGGTGGTTTCAGTTCTTGTCGGCATATGGATCAAAGCTATGCTCATGTCTGCACTTCCCTTGCTGGGATGGACGCTGCAGAAGGATGACGCCCGAATGAACCTTGTTTTAGAACCAAGATGCTGCTCTTTGCATTTGATGAACCGGGGTTCTCACCGCTTAGTGTTTATGATCTTCTTCACGCTCATATACTTCCTGTGCCCAGTCCTTATCATCTTGGTGGTGTACTGTAACATGTTCAAGGTGGCCAGGGTGGCAGCAATGCAGCAAGGTCCCATACCTACATGGGTTGAAACTCCACGGCCACGCTCTGAATCCCTAAGCAGCCGTTCCAGCACAGCGGCCAGCCTCGGAGGCACCCGCAATACACCACAGAGGACTTTTGGCGGAGGCAAGGCTGCAGTCGTGCTAGTGGCCGTCGGGGGTCAATTCTTAGGCTGTTGGCTCCCCTACTTCTCTTTCCACCTCTACTCTGCCATCATATCCTCCTCACCTGCATCCCTGGCTCAGCTGGAATATGTGGTCACCTGGATCGGCTATTTCTGCTTCACCTCCAATCCCATTTTTTATGGTTGTTTGAACCGGCAGATCAGGGAGGAACTGGCAAGGAACATGGCCTGGGTTTTCAAGTGGGGGCGGCCACATGAAGAGGAGCAGCTGCCCAGTAGGGAGGCTTCTATTGAAGAGAACTTCATGCAGTTCCTCCAGGGCACAGGCTGCAACCTTGGGCCCAGGAACTCGCATAGCACCTCCGTCCCCCACCAGGAAGATGATGACACTCTCTCGACTCATCGCAGGCCTTCCGCTGACTTCCACATCCCCGGACAGATCATGGAAGAGACTTCAGAGTTCATTGAGCAGCAACAGTTGAATGATCTCAAAATATCAGACAACTGTATCAAAACGAGACCTGAGCTGCAGGGTTAATATTTAAAGATGTGTAATATATATTTTATTTATCTTTTTATTGTTACCATGTTTGTTATTAATTCTTTTTGATACTTTGCTCAACAATTTCTATGTCAAAGAGGCTGTTATTCAGTTTGCAGAATTTTGTGGAAAGCATTTTCTCTGGAAGAACTCAGTTGATAAACAACAGTTGTTCCAAGTGAGGCTGACAGTAAATGATCTCATCTTTACACCTATTTAATAATCCTTTATTTATTGGCCCACCAATTATGAGAGTATGAGGGTTAGCCTGTTATATTATTCAGCCGTTGCTAGCTTAATTAAACTGTGGCATTAGGAGTGTAGGACAACCTATGTGACTATCAAAGGAGGCTTGTAATCCTTTTACAAAGGAGGCTGATGTATCCTTGTCTGTTGCATTTTGATACAGGAGTATGGATGAAAGAAGCACTAAATATGTGCAGGGATAAATATCTGGGCTTTACTGAATGGTAAGAGCGTAGAAGAGTTTGTGTGATGTAAAGAAAGAACCAGAAATTGATTCTTAGAGAAACACTTGATGCAGGATAATTCAAAATGTTCTGATGGATAAATATCTAAGGAGTTTATATCTTGGGCCATTTAGAGAGGGACACACTTTGTAACAGAAAAAATAAACATCGCTTCAGCATATTAAGTCACGCTTTCCACACCTTGTGACATGGTTAGTGCAGTTTACTCCCCCAGGCTTTAAGCTTTATGAAGCACCTGATGATCAGAACGGTGGAACAATCAGATAAAAAGGGTCACGTTGGGTCAGCTGTGAGCATGGGTCACTACAGATGTGCTCTAAGATCTTATTTAGCTTTACAAATTACTGAGCTGAAAGAGTCAGTTCATTTCAGCTCTCCACCCACGCTCACAACACAATACAGCTGCCGATTTACCCCATAGGCAAAAAAGATCTTGCCATCTCTTTTATACCAGTTGCAATATTTAGCCAGATTTCCTACAGCATCTGAATGGGTTTATAGCATAGAATGTGCACTAAACATTTTCTTTTCCATTCATTATACAGTCATTTCATTACCCTAATCTCTGGAAAAGTTCATTCACAGAGTTCTCTAGTGCTCAGCAGGCACTACACTAAAATAGCGAACTGAAAATATGTTGAATGTGTTTCATGTTGAGGTAGCAAAGGCAAACGTATGCTAACTTTATTGGATCAAATTGAAATGTGAGGCCTAATAAAATTAAGCTGAGGTGGGTCGTTCACGTCCAGAAAGTTCAAATCCTTCCACAAATTTTGTTCTAACACCCTTGTTAACTAGAATCCAGGCAGTTGGGACAAAATCTTACGGAGGATTTTTACTCTCTTGACCTAAATTAACTGTCTCTAAAGTTAAGTTTTTACAACTATTTGTTTGTTTATGTCTGTTGAGAGGAAAGGAGGGAATTTCCAAACAAATTACAGCTCCTAAAGAACAAAGAAGAGCATTTCAACTGAACCTAACTGTATGGTACTATTTTCTGAGTGGTTAGCCTTTTTAAAGAGTATTGTGCCATGAAGAAACGTCAAATAAAAGATCAAATAGATATTTTACTGAGCTGCCGTCTGCTCTGGAGAAATTTTGCTACTGGATAATCAAATGCCAATGGTCTCATAAGGTGAGCAGTATTGTAGCTTGGTTTGCACTAGAGAGGTAGCGGTTCTTGTGATTGCGAATAGACACTGCCCACCCTGAATGTGCCGTTGTTTAGGGGTAAACCTGACTCTGCTCCCTGCAGTACAGAACTATTGTGTTTTGCCATAAGCAGTCTCAACTTGTTGTGGCTACAGCACACAATAAAAGCAATACTTATACATGTTCATAGTTTCTTTTGCCCTCCTTTACTGCTAACCAGACCATACCATCTCAGTTCTCCCTCTCTCTATCACCTCAAAGAGTGACAGAAAAACTACTTAGGAGTCAGAATGTGCTTCTTTCTGTCTATTTAAAGGGCCCATTTCCTACGTTTCCTGATTTTTTTTTCCCCTTGAAGTCCACACATGATGTTTGTGGTTTTATGCAATAAAAACAGCTGTAACTCAATTTTACACGACAATATTCAGTCTCGCTATTTCTCACAATTAAAGGGGATTTCCACTGCTTTTTTCATACATTATCTAAATTTTCTACTTAATTCTGTAATAAAAGTGTAAAAAAATGTGAAACGGCTCATTTATGAGAAACTTACCGACATGGATTTTTCTACAGTGGTGATGACAGGAGCCAGGCGTCGCAACACCAATATTGACATTTTATTTACTATCCAAAATGATCAGTGAACCTACATTTGTCTGAGTACATCTCCTTTTCCTTACAATGGCCTGCATGTATTTCTGTTCCTTTAATATATTTAAAAAATAGATTACAGGCCAAAAATATCATAAAACAATGACTCATGTATCAGTTTATGTATTCATAATCCTAATACACACTTCTTCAAGGGTTCATCAGGACAGAAAATGGTTCTACATAGAACCAAAAAGGGTTTTTCTATTGTTACAATGTCAAGCATGCAATAACAGAAGAACCCTTTTTTTAACACTATATAGAAACCTTTTAAAAAAAAGATTCAACATAAAACCATATTCAACATATTCTCCATCAAAGAACACAATTTTTTTCCATATAGACAAACATTTTTTCATATAAACTTGTTCCATATGAACAATAATTTTTAAATTTGTAGTTTCTGTGAGGGAGCTTTTAGGGGCATTAAACACATTGGACATCTGGTTCCTGTCACCACCACTGCCAGCAATTCAGACATAGCGAGTCTGTTTACATCATGATTTAATTACGCTGAATTTAAAAAAATTACTCTCCACACTGTTTCTGTTACTGTGCCTTTAGGACTGATACATGCAAATAACCTCTGTACTGATCGGCTGTCTCACATTCATTCTAGATGGAAATATGGGTTGTGGACTGGGTAGTGAATAGAATGTTTTGAAACAATGTTTACATACTAAACTACTATTTCAAAAAAGTGAAAATTCACATTTCCCCCAAAATATGGGCCCTTTAATATTACAAATACATTGGCAGATTTCAGAAGTCATTTTGAGGTATGAGACTTCTAATTTTCCTGTGATGTGCCAGCACTGCTCTATTATTTAACATAATAGCACTAATTGTCACTGCAACCTTAGCCTACAATAATCAAGATATGAGCAATCTGTGACATAAACATATTTTTATTTCCTTAAAACATACGGTCAATAATTTGTAAAAATTGTCATAACATAACATAACATAGTACCCATTGGGTACCCATTACATATTGGACATGTCAAAATGTGAACTGCAGGCTATTCATTTCCAATAAACTCATGCAAATGCTTTTCCATGCTTTTAAGATACTACCACACACTAATAATTTCTGTTGGGTGCAAACAACAGAAAATAAACGTTGTACTATAATATGAAATAACTCTGCCCAAGGAAACGAACCCAAGGAGTCTCACTGACACGGTATTGAACATGATACTGCTTGCATATACACTGAAATCGGGGATGCTGTTGTGTTATTTCTCATGCCTTATTCACATTTTTCAACTCAGGGTGATATTTGGAATTCACTCACTAATCTCCTGACTCTACAAACAATTTAACAATGAAAATGCAAAGTTAATCATGTTATGCTATAGGAAGTAGCCAACATTTATTTTGCCCTGCTGCAACGCTACAGTCATGTCATAGTGTGTATCCTTCTTCTACAAGTCTTTTACTGTATCATACTAGGCGTACACTTTTCTATATGCAGATTACTGAATGTTTTTATTGCAGTAAAGCTATTGAGGCCATTTGGTGTCGCTGTTATGTCCCAAGCAGTTAAAGTGATATTGCTGCATTGGCTACCAAAGCCTTAGACTTCATCTAAAAAGTTCAAATTAAGATCATTATTAGGATTACAACTCAGGGGGTTAAGTGTGAATGTGGTATTTGTAAGCCTCCTCTTATTATCCCCCGACTGCCACTCCACACACATACTGGCAAAGACTGACTCACATTTCTGTGCTTTGATGTTTGGTAGGTGAGTAGGTGAGAGGGAGGCCCCTAGTGGTGAAGTTCAAACACTCTGACCTTTTAGCTGAGACAGGGGATAAAGGTGTTTGTCAAGCTTTGTGACTCATTTTCAGTATTGGTTAAAACTGCACCTCGCTACTGATTTGACAACATCTGGAAAAAACATGCAAGACCAGCTGTGTCTCACAAAATGCTTAGGCCTGTCTATTAATGTCTATTAAAAAATACATTTTTTAAATGTCTATATGGGATGTAAGCTTGATAGGTGTGATAGATTTCCTCACACTAAAAATAATCTTATGCTTACATTCAGTACAATAAACTACATCTATAATGCAAGTGTTCAACTACTCTGGCCTAATAGCAAGTCTGAAGCCTGTTTGCCTTGGTAATTGAGGTTTTAATGCATTTTGAATAAAGCCTTCATTCTACCTTAACTTTGAAAAACCTTTTTACAATATTAACAATCTCAAGGTTTTTGAAAATTTAATCCCATTCTACAAGCTGTACAGGCAGGCCTGACACATGCAGCCTCGGCTGAGCTGTGGAGCATGGATTTATTTCCAACCATAGAGGAACTTGGTGTTTCCATGGTAACTTATCCTCAGCGACATTTCTCTGGCGGAGGGACTGTTTGCATGTAGGGTATATGTAGAGGTCTTTTCCAATAGGCTCTTTCCAGTACAGTTCCGCTTGATGAACGTAATGAAATATGTCCACTGTGCTTTTAAGTGTACGTCATGATACATGTATTTTGAATGTTAAGTCTACAGCAAAGGGTGCACAACTTCGGACCTGGAGGGCCAGTGTGCAGCACAGTTTCATAGTTCTCTTACTCAAACTAATTAATCCTGACAAACAACAAATGAGCTGAAACAGGTGTGTTTGAGCAGGAAAATCACCAAACCGTGCTGGACACTGGCCCTTCAGGAGTAGAGTTGTGTATCCCTGGTGCGTGAACATGTCTGTCTCACTGGCCTACACTGAAGAAACATACAATTTCAAAACAATTATAAATACCTTAAAATATAAAAAATAATCTCAGTATACCTGGATCGATGTGGAGTCTTTTAATCAGACAGTTTTACTGGCAAATGCAGAGTCTAGTCTGCCAGACTTCCCACAGAAACAAGTCAGGCATTGACTGGGCCTTTCTGTATGAAAGTAATGTTACATACACAAGATATTTGGTAAAACAATGTTTTATTTGAAATCTATCTATCTATCTACAAGTAAAGTAGACTCATTTATATATATAGTCTTCATTTACTTCCAGTGACATATCTCAACAAAACTACTGTACTGACCCTATTATATTCTTTTTGAGTTGGTAGATTTAACCTAATGTTATTTTAAAAAATAGTTTTAGTTTTCTCATAATTTCTGCATCATTGCATGGTTAAAATGTAAACAAAGTCATTCAGAGTGGTTAGAAGTATAATTCACTATACTAGAGAAACTACAGAAACGGAGTTCCTCACAGTGGTGATGACAGAAACCAATGTATTCCAAAGGTATTCACTCACCCATCCAAATCATTGAATTCAGGTGTTCCAATCACTTCCATGGCCACGGGTGTATAAAACCAAGCACTTAGGCCTGCAGACTGCTTCTACAAACATTTGTGAAAGAATGAGTCACTCTCAGGAGCTCAATGAATTCCAGTGTGGTACCGTAATAGGATGCTCCCTGTACAACAAGTCCAATCGTGAAGTTTACTCGCTACTGAATATTCCACAGTAAACTGTCAGTGGTATTATAAGCGGATGCTGAGGCACGTGGTGCGCAGAGGTAGCAAATCAATCGTTATAGACCTCCAAACTTCATGTGGTCTTCAGATTAGCTCAAGAACAGAGCAGAGCTTCATGGAATGGGTTTCCATGGCCGAGCAGCTGCATCCAAGCCTTACATCACCAAGCACAAAGCAAAATTTTGAATGCAGTGGTGTAAAGCACTGCCAGTGGACTCTAGAGCAGTGGAGATGTGTTCTCTGGAGTGATGAATCACGTTTCTCCATCTGGCAGTCTGATGGACGAGTCTGGGTTTAGCAGTTTCCATTAGAACGGTACTTGTCTGACTGCATTGTGCCAAGTGTAAAGTTTGGTGGAGGGAGGATTATGGTGTGGTGTTGTTTTTCTATCTTATTATAATGACTTCCTTATTCAAAATAGATCATTAGGATGATGATTTTCATTTTTAATGCTTACCTTTAGAAACCACTAGGTTTCTGTAGAGCACTTTTAGATTCCATTAGGAAACCATCAAATGCATCTGGACTCAGTCCCAGGATACTCATGTTAAACCATTAGAATCCTTTACACTGTGATGTTAACCCATTAGGAATACAAACAATGCCACCAGGAACCATCAGAAACATTTAAAGATTTCAGATTCAGTGTGTGTGTGTGTGTGTGTTATCCTAATGTCACTCTAACTTAAAGTTGTATGTTAGCACTGGCTTGTGTCCGATGTTTGTAACAGTAACTGAATTAGCTAGTTCACTTTGCATCCACCATTACAGCAGTAACTTACAGGCATATTCAGTCATGAATGACAGGCAAAGCATCTTTTTGAATCGCAGAGCAATGCTTTGGTGAGCTACATGCTACAGGATGTGATGCTTCTTGAACACGTGATCAGCGCAGCACCTCAAAAGTAGTGTGACTGAACTGTCAGGGTTTGTCATCCTGAGTTTATTTCCCCCTGATCATGCAACAGTTCCTAGCTTCTTACTCCATTTTTGTCCCCAGCACTTCAAACACAAACTGACGCCCAAGCTCCCAAAGTCTGAGTTAGCAGCAGTAAACTGTACGAGTATGTGAGTTCAACCGACGCTTCAGCTGAACCTGTCCCGTCCAGGATAAGCAGCTTGTGAAGAAAGGTGAGAAGCAAAGTTTAATTACCCAGTCAATTCCAGGAAATTTGACTAGCCACTTAGACCCCAGGAAGGATCATTGAACTGGCTAACGTTAATCCGAATGCATGTGGGAAAACTCAACTAGTAAATGACATCATAGGGCAAAAAAATTTGACTTGACAACAAGATTAATAATTCTAACAGGATTTGTGTTCATGTATCCAGAGGAACACTTCAAATAGCAACTAAGACTCCAGGCTCTACAAATCAACTATCCATTAAAAATACAGGGGAGGGAAATCAGCCCATCAGATTACACTACTGAAAATGCATTTGATCAATCAGATTGCAAGATTGGACGTTGAACTAGCCTATTAGACTGTAAGAAGGAAAACAGTACAATATTATTACAGGAGCAACTTTTCAACTAGCCAATCAGAACACAGGGGGGCAGAATTGTACTGCTGAGTTTAGTGCCAATCTGACGTTTTTACAGTAGTTTGAAGTCAATATGAATCCGAAATCATAACACATTCCCTCTGTGCCGTGGATCTCTGAGCTAGCAGGGTGTTTTGCTGGATGATAAGTGGAGGTGGTGGGAGGTGAAACATGATATTATTGGTTAATGTGATTTTTGCCTGCCCACTGGTACATGATGATGTAACCAAAAATCAGAAGACACTATAGCAGATGGGAAAAGTCATCACATTTTGTGAGAAGATTACAGGAAATTAAGAGTTTTAATATGATTTGATGAACTGAACCAGTTAACATTAACTACCAAGGAAAATGGTCCGTTTCTATTTCAGACTGACATTAAAATAGTTTCAAGTGCGCAAAGAAAACTGTATGCACAGTTGGCCAAGTGATTTCTTTGAAATTAGGCTGCCAATAGCTACTAGCTCAGCAAAACCAGTAGATTGAATTATTGCACAAAAGAGTGAAAAATGTTTTTCAGTTGTTTACAGCCATTAATGCTGAATTATACAATATTCAAATATTAATTCTTCTTTCTGTAAAACTGTAAAAGACTTCACTTTCTGTAAAAGACTTCACCATTTAAACAAATAAGTCAAAATATATCGCATACCAAGTTGTTTCATGTTTTTTTTAATTCTTGCTAATTTAATAATTTACTGACCACTGATATGTTGTTAAGACATTAAAACAATGTTATGCCATTGTAGATTTTATCGATAGATTATAGATTTAGATTTTGTAAATATGCATATAATCGTCTTAAAAGACAGGTAGAAATGTGGCGCTCGGTCTCAGAGGAGACTACATTTCCCAGCATTCGGTAAAAAGCCTTTCCTCACGCTTTTCTGCATTTTTCCGAGTGGCCGTCGAGTGTGGACGGAGCGCGCGATCTGAAGGCGAGCTGAAGCGAGCAGCCAACTTTCTTTAACAAATTAACCCATCTGTTCAAAACTTATTTATATACATGCGCTGTCCTTTGGACTGAATTAAACTGTTCTCAGTTGGGCTTTCAGCTCGTTTGTCGACCCCCGCGCTGCTTGTGAAGTGCAGAGCCGTATCATTGGTCACTTTTTTCACTCGCAGCTGGGCTGCTGGATCTTCTCCAACGAGCCAACACATGCGGTTTCCCCGGAGCTGCCCGTCTTCGCGGACATCTGAGCTCCGTGTGTCCTCAGCCTCTGTTCTGAGGTGTGCTCAGTCGGCAGCTGCTGGTGTGTTTCGCTGCTGCTGCTGCTGCATGGCAGCTCGTCGCCCTGCTCTCCTTCCCATGTGAGGAGCCGTGCCAACGCCTTTTTTCACTGTGACACGCTTCGCTGTTGTGCGAGAACTGCAACGTTGGTGCTGCGACCACTTTTCACTCGTTTCGCGTCTACCTTGGAGCAGCGAGCAGGCGGCTGGCGGGCGGAACATGGGCTGCACATTAAGCGCAGAGGACAAAGCGGCGGTGGAGAGGAGTAAAGAGATTGATCGCAATCTGAGGGAAGATGGAGAGAAGGCATCCAGAGAAGTCAAACTACTGTTGCTCGGTGAGTGAGACGCTAACATGCTCGTGTGCTTCGGTTCAGTGAGGCCGGATGCCATGCGGACCGACTGACCGTTAGCTCTAGTCAGGTAGAAACTGCTGAAATGTAGCTTGAATGTGTTCAGTGCAGGCATGATGGCAGTCAGTGAGTCGAATTAAGGGTTGGCAGTATAACGATATTTTCTCCTTAAATTATGTGGCAGTATGCCTTTCTGGGCTATTGTGGATATCAGTCTTAAAAAAACACTGACTGTCTACATGTTTCATACAGAGTAAGTATATTTAGGCCCGTTTAATTGGATTTAGAGCAAATTAGTTTGTAAAACACTAAATAAAAATAATTGTAGTTATAGGTTTATTTTTTTTTGTCATTTATAGCATTTTTATATGTATCACTACAGGGTGGATTTTGTCTGTTCCAACTTATTACATCTTAATGAAACTAAATATAATGATTCATATTGTGTGTCATAAAGATATCTCAAAGTGTTGTGATTTAATGTTCTTGCCATATCGTCCACCTCTAAGTTGTATCAATGAAGCCACTGATTGTGACTACTGTCTGTATAAAGCAAATCTTCTGGGAAATCATTGAAGCCTGGAAACTCATTGCAGGTCACAGGGAGTGGGTCATTTTAAAAGAGCACATCTTGGGTTTTCAAACCATTTCCTCAACACTTCATCTTTCTTGGACAGCAAGCTGGTGAACTGCCATACCTTCGGCTCAGTTGATACGGATGAGGATGGTGGAATAGGCCCACTATATGGGGGGGGGGGGCCTATTCAGTAGCCTATTAGCTGCTAGGTCAGTAGCCTATTAGAGGAGTTAACTGGACCGTTGTTAATTTAACAGTATTGACCAAGAGCAAGCGGTGTATGTGATGAACAAGGCGAGTTGATGTAAATCACTGTCATTCAAATCATTGTTGTTTTTCTTTAGTGTCAGACCTCAGCTATATATAACGCTCACAAACTAATAATATAGCTGTAGTGTTGTCAATGATAGCAGTGGGCTTCCCTTCCTAAATTACAATAAAGCGCTGCTTGTGAGGCCACACGCCATAATTTGGAGAACCACAATGTAGCAGTCCATCATTTGCTTGGTTAACTGGAAGGTTACAAGATGGACAGGACTAGAATCACTTCTCTCTCTTTATTTCAGGTTTTGGTGCAAGGTCGGTTTTATGTGAGAATATTCATGATGTTCTATTTCTGCTTACATTTTGAACAATAGGTTGACCAGAAGGCAAGTATAGTGTACACGTCGATGCACTAGGGCTGCAAAAAAGGCCTAAATGTACTGCAGTTGGGTTATTATGTTGGAAAGTATTGCATGGGAAAATGTACATTTGTCAGTGCATGAAAACCTGAAAAATCAGGTTTATTTTTAACTCACAACATTTTCCACTAGGATTGATTGATTTTGATCAACTAGACATCCTGACTGGGACAGCATATGTTGCTTCAGCAATAAATTCACACTAAAGATTTTGTAAGTTCTGTTGACCTCAAGTGCTTTTATTTGCAAAACTGCACTTTCAGAAAAAAGGTACAAAACTGTCACTGGGGTAGTACCCCTCTTGTCACTGGGGTAGTACTTCAAGGGTATATCTCAGTACCTTTAGTCAGGGAACATACACTTAGGCCCAGAAATATTTAGACAGTGACACAAGTTTTGGCATTTTAGCTGTTTACCAAAACGTATTCAAGGTACAGTTGAATAATCAACAAGAGCTTAAAGTGCAGACTCATAGTTTTAATTTCAGGGTATTCACATCCTAATTGGAGGAAGGGTTTAGGAATTACAGCTCTTTAATATGTAGCTGATTCTTTTTCAAGGGACCAAAGGTAATTGGACAATTATCTCAAAAGCTATTTCATGGGCTGCACGGGCTATTCCCTCATTAATCCATCATCAATTAGAAAAGTAGAAGGTCTGAAGTTGATTACAGGTGTGGCATTTGCATTTGGAAGCTGTTGCTGTGAACCCACAACATGCGGTCAAAGGAGCTCTCAGTGGAAGTGAAGCAAACAATCGTTAGGCTGAAAAAAAGAAGAAATCCATCAGAGAGATAGCAGAAATGTTAGGAGTGGCTTAAGACAACTTAAGGCAGAAACACCCACAAACAAGCAACTGAAGACAGCTGCAGTAAAGGCCTGACAAAGCATCACAAAGGATGAAACCCAGCGTTTGGTGAGGTCCATGAGTTCCAGACTTCAGGCAGTCATTGCCTGCAAAGGATTCTCAACAAAGTATTAAAAATGAGCATTTTATTTATGTTAAAGTTTTTTGTCCAATTACTTTTGAGCCCCTGAAATGAGGAGACTTTGTAGAAAAATGGTTGCAATTCCTAAACGTTTCATAGGATATTTTTGTTCAACTCCTTGAATTAAACCTGAAAGTCTACACTTCAGTTGCATTTCTGTTGTTTCATTTCAAATCCAATGTGGTGGCATGCAGAGCCCGAATCATGAAGACTGTGTCACTGTCCAAATATTTCTGGGCCTAACTGTAATTGTACCATAATCCATTGAAATTATATTTTCTAAGTTGTATTGACTCCACACAGCCCGTCTCATCTCCAGGCTTTTTATTTTATTGTTCTGTTTTAAAACATTAGGTTATGAAAAGATACAAATATGTACTTTCCTCAGGGAAAAAGCCTCAAAACCACTGTTGTACCTATACATATACATTGTTTGTACCATGAACGAAAAATGTACCTGCACTGAACCTTTATTTCTAACAGTGTGCAGAAAGCACATACGAGTACAAGCAACAAGGTTCGAAATAGATGCTACTTCTCTGGCAATTATGTTTGGAAGCTGCGTCCCCTGCTGCGTTAACCATGTTCATAGCAATTTTGTTGTCTATGCTCATGTGACATTTCATTGTTGGACAGCCTGTTTTTCCCCAGAAATGTATCTTCAGCTGAGACAAGTTGTGAGCAGCTTGGAACTGCATTCTTCTTTCCTGTGGTATGCAGATTATGTAAAGATTACCTAACCTGCAGGAGTTACTCCGTGTTTATGCTGCTGTGTATTTGTCACAGTGTTAGCAGTTCTTAGTACTGCATTGTCCCGTTCTCTGCTGTGGTGCCATTTGATGTTTGTAACTTGTTCAGTAATACAGATACAGAGTTATCAGTTCATTTCAAAGTTGAACAGTCCTGTAACACTGAAGAGGTCCAGATTCACCCACTGGTCAAAAAAACAGGAACATTGTGAGCTTTTTTTTCCAGTTCCTTGGCTCTTGTTTAAACTGTGCAGCTTATTGGAGCATGTAAGGGCGCTTGGCTTATGCTCTGAATACATGAGACCGCTGTGTGCTGGACGCAGGGCTCGCTTTTCAATGAGCCCGATATTGCACGCTCCGTTTAGCCCAGAATGCGATTCATAAATAAGGGCCTTTGCACTGTCCAAATGTTTATCCTAAAGGACTGAGATTTAGCTGGCCTGAGATCAGCTCTCCTGAGGAATGGGCTTTGGGTGCCATCACAATTGCACACTAATTCTTTGTTTAAATCTGGTGTGTTGTTTAAACAATGTGAACACTCGTTAATCTCTGTTGAAATCAGCAAGGTAATGCAAATCAAAGCAGCAAAGACCATGTCTGTGTTGTAACAGATACTGACTTATGTCTTTGTTATGAGTCAGTTTAGGATTTGATTTTGCTAGTCTTCAGAGCAGGGTGGTGGGAATGGGTTCATTCTCACAACTCTTGGGGAGTGCTTCCCTCTTTTGTGCGCCCCACCGCTCTCCTGACATCAGCAGTTTCAGGCCCATTGCTGCCGCTGAAGTCTTACCGCTGGACTGGAATTAATGTGCCGTGCTCAGTATGTGGGGTGGTTTGCAGCTCCATCCAGCCTTTCGAAAGAATCCAAATCATTTTTTCTCCCCCAGTATAACCCACTAATTCTGCTTATCTAATTACGTTTGAACAGTTCATGCTAGCTTTAATGTGGTGCATACATTACATTTTATACTAAAAATAGGGGGTGGGGGTTTGTTTTTGTGCAGTGTCTCTCTTTCACTTTGTGGCACATCAAGTCTTTCAGACTTTGGTGTTTTAGACTTCAGATCCTGCAGTGATGCTCACAGTCTGTTCTTATGAAAATGCTGTATGTTTTTACAGACATGTTAAAGCTTTGTGCTCTGATAAATAGCCGGTTTCTGTTTTTGTCGGCTGTGCTATAAACCAAACAAAAATAAATTTAACATCAACATTTTGACCAGCCTCTTCCTGCATGGTTCGTAGGAGTATATTGCTCTCTCGTGGTCCATAGGAGGATATTAGGCTTACCTCTGTCCAGCCCTAGGGGTCTTCTGGGCTGCTGTGTAGAACTCTCCACTGTAATAGCGCAACGTAAATCAAACTGAGCCGAATTCCTCAGCTGATCTCTATAATAACAGGGGCCTAAACCACAATGCAAATGCCACTGGCACTCACCATGTAATTACAGGGGCTATGAAGCTATTCACACGCCCATTCAAACCATTCACAGATGTTTATGGAAATTAATGTACTGTGACCACTGCGCTCACTTACAGTAAGGGACCTCCGATGGGTGTCTGTGTGCTTCATGCAGGATTTATGCTGGCTATCAATTACAAAAAATGCCTAACTTTACCTGATGCTCTTACTACTGTAGAATAGATGCTTGGCATCCCTGTACTTTCCTCCATATCCCATATCCTGAAGTTAAGTTCTCTGCTGCTTGGATGCGGAATTCACAAAAGAGGTTTGCTTAAACAGTCCCACAAACTCTGTCATCAGCAAGGGAATTTTCCTCCCACAAGTTTATGCTATACGAAAAAGAACTCTATAATAGAACTTGGAATAGAGTTTTTGACCCACAGATATGTAAAGAAACCATATGTGCAGTGGCACATCAGAGTCTTGGGAAGACTCTATATATAGTTCATATTATAATACTTTTATTTCTGATTCAGGTTATATCCTCATGTGGCTGAAAAATGTAGGTAGACTGCCTAATGATTTGCTTAGGCTCTATGCCTAGGTCTTATTCCATCATAGAGTAGTGATGGAAAACTTTTGCAATGTACTGTACTAGTCTTTGTGACCTCAATTGAGCAGGATTTAGATGTTCCTCAATGGGGAAAACACATGGACTATGGTATGTGCCTACAAGGCTCTATTCTAGATATCTTTAGTTTAAAGAAAGGTTGTGTCCGTGTTAGGACACAGTGTATTTATTGAAATTTTGAGTGACCTATATCAGTAGATTTTTGGATTAATCCATTTTTATTTTAAATGTATTGAGAACTCAAGAGGATATAGGCTTTTGTGCAGCCATGTTTTCTTAACTTCCCTAATATTTATATACATAAAGTGCGAAATTCACCCTTCATTTAATTTCCAGTTCAAATGGCCATTCAGTACAAATTTTCTATTTCAGTAAAAATTGTTTAAAAAGTCTTAAAAGATGCAGAGAAAATGACCCGGTAGACCACCAAAACTGTCACGATCACAAACAGTACTTGAAGCTTTCATCTTTGAGAAAGAGGAGAAAATCAAGCTCCACTCTTGCTTCAGATCTGAAACAATCCACAGGTGTTTGTTTATGCATCCACTGTGAGAAGACAACTCGGTGCACATGCAATTAGTTTCTAAGACTGAACTTTAGAGGTGTGGTTCTGATTTTTGCACAGCACTGTATGTTATCATAACCTGTTTATCCTAAGTTTGAAACAGTTTTACCAGGGTGTTGAGGGAAGAAAATCTAATTTGCTGTCAGTTCTGCTAAAATTATGCCTCTAGTTGTTTTAGTAGTTTTATTTAATGAATGTGACAGAGCAGTTAATGTTCATGTCCCAATCTTTTCATGTCCCATTTCTTTTTCTTACTATTTTGTATTGATGTCTCTTTTAATAGAACTAACAGCCCTCCTGTACTCTGTTTCAATTTTTTTCTGAGTAACCCATGGCCTTTGAATTGTGCCAAGGCGTCATCAGATATAGGCGGTGATTTGGACTGCTTTACTTAGCGGACAGCATGTTTATATTGTAGGCTCTCACAGAGGAATTTTCCAAACGAGTTCATCTCTCATTCTTTACGAAGTATAGTACAACAAAACAGTCACATTGCGAAGTTGTGACAATTTAGTTTTAGCACCAACACAAAAATATACTGATGTGTTACCCTGTTAACCAACTGCTATATGTCAGGTACGACCACATGCTGCTATGAATAAATTATGCCATATGGTTCTAAAGGGGATGGGGAGGAGGCAAAGAGAGTCACTCTGTATATATGATTTATTAATGGTAGCCCTGTATGGCCTTCCTGAAACACACAAGCTTAATGCTATGTAATACTCAATACACATTAGTTTATATTTCAGTACAGTATGCTGTGAGTACATTAACTTTTATTACAGAATGGGGTTAATGCCATCACGTAGTTTGCATAGGAGGCAGTTGATGTTTGGGCCAAAATGAATATGTTACATAACAATATGTAACAATAATTTTAAGTTGATTTTATGTCTCCAACAGTATGAAATCAAACATTCGTATTTACAGCAAAGTAATCATATTAAAAATCAAGCCATGTTCCGTGTCACAGTAGATGTGCCATTTCTTTTGTTAAATCTCATTAATAGTGTTTGCCTACATAATTACTTCGTAAACTTGCCCATATCGTAGATGCATACAGGCACGAAATTGAAAATCTCTGTGCATTATGCCCTCGATTCACTAAAAGCTTGTTTATGTCAAATATCTCTTTTTTTTTTTTTCTTCCAGACTAAATGTGAAATTAGCTTTTAGAGTCAGTGATTAGACTTGGTTATAAAAGATCTATGTACAGTGTGCACTATCTCTGTCATATCCTCAGGAGCAGTGGGGTTCAGGATACCAACATCAGACGAACCTTTCATCTGCCTGGCATTTAATCTCTGCGAATGGCAATCACAACCCAAAATAGACCACCTCATTCTCCTGCTCATGCTGGGCTTGTGATGTCGGAGACTCAAGTTGAAAGATCCTATTCATTCTCGGCAGACCTTACCCTGAGCATGTGATCCAGGGCCGGAGGGATATATTGTATTTATCAAACTAGATTGCCAATCCTTTGTGTGACGATCTGCTTCTTTTTGGGTTTTCTTTTCCCCAGGTGCTGGAGAATCAGGGAAAAGCACAATAGTTAAGCAGATGAAGTGAGTCTTTTTTTTTCTTCTTCTTCTTTTTCAAACGACTAATGACAAATCTAAGAATAAGGCTAAAATCATATTTCCTGCTATCACTGGTTCCATGAATACTTTAACCTTCATGGACCAGACTTATATCACTCATTTCTGTAGTAATACTTATTATTGAATAAAAAGTCTTATGATGTGGGCATGCATTAAGGTTAATATTCGTATAACCATAACATAATTGGCTTTGTCTCAGGATCATCCATGAAGATGGCTATTCAGATGAAGAGTGTAAGCAGTACAAAGTGGTGGTGTACAGCAACACAATCCAGTCCATCATTGCTATCATCAGGGCCATGGGCCGTTTAAAGATTGACTTTGGCGACCCTGCGAGAGCAGTGAGTTTTCTTGCCCTGAAACAGAAGCAATCATGTTCCTCAGCATATGTGGCTTTTAAGTGCAAGCCAAGCTACAATGCAGCATTTTGACACTTTCCATTTGTTCTCCAGGATGACGCTCGTCAGTTATTCGTGCTGGCCGGTACAGCGGAGGAAGGGGTCATGACTCCTGAGCTGACCGGAGTCATCCGCAGACTGTGGAAGGATGGTGGAGTCCAGAGCTGCTTTGCCAGGTCTAGAGAATACCAGCTCAATGACTCGGCCTCCTAGTAAGGGCACACTCCAAAACAGAAGACATCCCGCATGGTTTCATGTGAAACAATAGCGTTAGTCTGGTTTACTAGATTGCTATTTCGGTACGTCACGTTGTGATGTGCACCTTTTTTATTTGTCAGATAGGGAGGGTGAAGTCTAGCTGTTCACTTATAGCAGCGCAAACCACCCTGAGAGTTAGAGAGTTAGCTAGCTATTTTCAGTGTTCAAATTATGGAGGGAAGAAATGCTGTGAGTTTAAGGAAAACACTTCAAAACAAAAGGGTGTTGTGGCAAAAAGTCACATGCCAGCTGTCAGTTTTTTTGTTTTTTTTTTACCTGATATAAGCCTATGATTTTTTTTTAGGCTCAATATACCATCCAGATTGAGCACTAACACTAATATTATTCAGTGTATAAAATTGAGAGTTACACTATGTTCAGTAACAATAAATAACAGCTACGTATGAAGTTTGTGCAAGAGAAAAATAACCAAACACTTTATGATGTGGTTTGGGTTAGTTTGGTTGATGTGATGTAGCTTAAGCAGTCTTGATTGGTTCAGTAACTTTGTCTTTACAACAACAGTTAAGATCTGAAAGCTAATTGAAATGCATTGAAATGTCACTGAGTGAGAGCTGAGATCTTTTTCTTTTTTCATTTTTTTCTTGTCAAGTTGAGACATCTCTGCAGATGATAAGGAGTTACTCACGTTGACTGAGACAAGATCTATCTTGTTCTCAAGTGCAGCATTCTAGAATTTCAGTTTGGGAGTCTTCAGCTAGCTGCTTCAGAAGAGGAATTGAGCTTTCAGAGCTACATTCCAGACCTCTTCTCTTTTCCTATTCTCAATCCCCACCGTTCCAGTTAAACTTTGGTTTGGTTTGTTCTTGCCCTGTTTTTGGCTTTGGAATGGCCGGCAGTGTTTCCAGTTATAATAATCAGGAGAGAACAGTTCTAACCACTGGGTGAATTCATACATTCTTTTACATTTATATGCCAAGTTCATCTCAGAGATGATGTGCTGCAGAAGCAGGAGCTAGGAACTTTCCTATTGTGAATAGCAGGTCTTTATTTTGGCAGCATTCCAGCAGAGCATTGGTCTGTGGTGAATGGTGAGATTAGGTGTTTAGCAGTCATGTCATCGGCTGAGAAGACAAGTAGCCTAACCTCTTCCCTTACTCTCACTGTTTCCTTTTTTCCTCACTTAGTGTTCCTTTTTTCCATCTTTGTTTTTGCACTTACTAGAGAACTAGCTAGACTTTTAACCTGTGCTGAGGTGATCATTTGCAGCAGTGTGCATATTTCAAGAACAATGTACTGGCAAAAAATGTAATTTGCAAAAGAATTTAACTTTTCATCCAAGATATATTTGATGTCTGAAATGTGCTTCTGTAGTTTTTCACTGAAGTGACGAGGCTATTGTGGCTAGCAAGTAATGGAAACTTATACCCCACCAGTTAGTACTATGCATGACAATCATCACATGCAGAAGACTTGCTTTTGTGGTTTCTGACTAGGACAGACTGTTTTTTTATGAAAATCAAAATCAGTAAGTCCGCCTCACATCTAGATCAGATGGAATTTTTTCTGTCCTTTTATGGAAAATTCCTATCTAATTTTGTGGATAATAGTTTGTCAGTGTCAGAATCCATATAAGCAAGTCTGGTTGAAAGTACTTAACAAGGCAACATGCTTTGGGCTACGTGTCTGCTGATTTAGGCATGTTTACATAATTGTAATTGGTGGTGGGTATAAGCTTCCATCGCTTGTTAGCTACCTTTTCTTCATAGTTCTAGTGCGAATAAAGCACATTTTAGACCCCAAACATGTCTTGGCTGACAGATGACATTTGCAGTAATGGAAAAAATGTATAAGCTAATTTTTCAATTTACTACCCTTACAAATAACAACTCTTTCATTCTTCTGTCTCTCTTTCTCCTCTTCCCTTCCTCCCTCTCTCTCATATCAAGCCATTGGTCCTGATCTCTTCATATCTCACCAAAATGTCAGCCCTTACATAGTAGATAATTAGTATTTTTTGATTTGTGAGGGATGTGCAAGCTGCCATGAGAAGGTTAAATGGGTGTTTTCATAGGATCATATTGGCTGTCTACTCTGCCAACAGTGTTTTGAGAGCAACAATTTATTTCTTTTTTTGAGTAGTAGTTACAAATAACTTATTGTGATGTCGTAACCTTAATCATTTGCATCACCTTCAATGACTTGAATCATTTGCCTTTAAAACATTATATAATATGTATATTTATAAGGTTTCTAAGTGTGATTAATGTACTAAAAATGATTTCCCATCCCTCAGTTATCTAAATGATCTGGAGAGGATATCCCAGCAGGGCTACATGCCCACGCAGCAAGATGTGCTGAGGACTCGAGTCAAAACCACTGGCATCGTAGAGACGCACTTTACCTTTAAAGAGCTCTATTTCAAGTTAGTTAAACCCTCTTTGTTCCTAACATTACCTTACTTATTGTAACTTGTGAATGGGAATGTTTATGTATAAGTGTGTGTGTGTGTGTGTGTGTGTGTGTGTGTGTGTGTGTGTGTGTTAACAGGATGTTTGACGTAGGTGGTCAGCGTTCTGAGAGAAAGAAGTGGATTCACTGCTTTGAGGGCGTTACAGCCATCATCTTCTGCGTGGCGCTGAGCGATTATGACCTGGTGCTGGCCGAGGATGAAGAGATGGTACTGACTCCTTCCTCTAACTGTTACACCTCATGCAGCTACACTTAGCTCAAACTCATATCTAGAGTTCTTAGTCTGTTAGTTTGCAGCTGGACCAGCTGACAAACACCTGATAAGATGTGGGGATTAAAACTACAGTGCACCTATAGTACAGTGTATATCTTAGATGCACTCATACACATTGCAAGGCTTATGCTGGTATCCCAGCATCCTGGGTAAGCCATGCTGCAACCATGGGATGCTGCTGTGATTATTAATTTGCTAAATGTAATATGTAATATGCCAATATTTAATCCAAAAACTATTTTAATTTGCTTAATAAGTAAGTTTTTTTTACATGAATTTTTACAGCTTGCATAATATTTCCATTAGCACATCTGTGGGAATCCCTGTGTAAAATTAGCATCAAGATAATAAACATTAAACATGGACATTCAAGTGAGATTTTTCTCTTTGTTGGAGTTTTACAGTCTTCTTGAAATCTAATCGAATGTGGTTGTACTATTTACATACTACAGTTGAGTGCTTGTTGTATATAGTAATTAACCAGTGATAACACACAGTGTCCAAACATTAAATTTTTTGAGACCCAATTTATATTTCAGGGCACAAAAATGTGATCTTGACTTATTCTTATTCTAAAGGTAACCATAAATTATGATAATCCAAAAAATTATGTTTTAAAGCATTACATGTTTAGCTATAGAACATTTGATACAAATGATATCATACATAAGCGCATAATTGTATTTATGGTCCACAGATTTGTTTGTGTACATTGTGTGTCTGAGTGTACGCCTGTGTGCCAAGCATGTATTTTGTGAATTGCTGTCTGACATTTGCTGTTTTTTGGGAATCTAATGTGGTTATGCAGAAATATTTATACAAACATGCTCACCTGTCAATAAGCACCTTATCCATGTGTTTTTCAGTAAGTACTTTATTTAATAATAACTAAACATATGTTCCATGAAGATCCAGAAAATTCAGGAAGCATTGTTGACATGTGATGTTACTGTGTTGTGAATTGCCCTTGCAATCAGGAATAATTTAGAGACATTACTCAGCCTTTCTCTACGAAAATATCTTTGTCTGTAGAACCGAATGCATGAGAGCATGAAGCTGTTCGACAGCATCTGCAACAACAAGTGGTTCACTGACACGTCCATCATCCTCTTCCTCAACAAGAAGGACCTGTTTGAAGAGAAGATCAGGAGGAGTCCTCTCACTATCTGCTACCCTGAATACTGTGGTGAGTGTGGGGTTTGTTACCATTTTGAATACCATTTTGAAGGTACTATAATTAAAATGATGGCAAGCCTTGGCTGGTTACAGACACTTTTACTTTTTCTGATTGTATGATTTGCTCAGAATTTAAGGAGCAACGATTTGCAAAGAAAATTACACTGACATGAACAGGAGTAATTTTCAAATGACATCAATAAGTAGAATTCTGAAGTTTTTAGCTTATTCAACATATGAAAATTCTGTGGTAATGCAATGTGGTGAATTCAAAATAGAATATACTATAATACATTGTATGTCCAGATTTTGTAGACCTCTGCTCATCCAATGTTTCTTCTGAAAACAAGGGAGTTTGCCCTGCTCCCCATCACTCCAGAGGTGCTCCATCACTGCAGAGAACGCAGTACCACTGCTCCACAGTCCAGTTCTGAGGAGCTAGCCGGCACTTGGCAGCATGCATGACGACCTTATGCTCGTGTGCAGCTACACCAGAGCGTTCCATTCTTATTGAACTACCCTTGTCAGCAGTGAGTGCGCCTTAAAGTGGGTGAATTTACTAATTAGAAGAGGTGTCTGAATATTTTTATTCATAAAGTGTATCGTTTCAGTATGTTATGTTTTTTGCGAGTTCCAATTTGCGTTTTATTCATGAAATATTTCTCTAAGCCAAGGTTAATAATAACTCTCAAATGAAAGTTTTCCTGTTTTAAATCCAAGGCTGCTGTGTGCAGTGTGAAAGCATACCATTTTCGATCTGAGCTCCAACAAATATATAATGGAAGTAAATGTTACATAAAAAGATTAAAGATGGTATTAAAATCACACTGTTTGTGCTGGAACCTGCTTGTTTAACTCTGACATACACTGAAACCTCAGTCAGCACTCTTTGGCCTCAGTCAGAATTCCTATTCTTTCAGTCGCAAGTAAGTTTCTGTTATGAGCCAGTTTAGACCGACTCATTCCTTGCCTGAAAAAATGAAGAATTATTGCTTGTTAGAACTAATAAAATAAGGGGTAAATATCCATGGTCATGTTTTAAGTGTTGTGGTAAAAGGCAGATCCTAGGGCTGCTTCATGCTGTGGAAAAATGTCTGTTTGTGTCTGCTAGTCATCATCCTTCATCCTCGAATGGAAGCTTGTACTTGCAGTGTTTCTCCTTGGGGATGGTTTAGTATTTCACTCCATCTTTGTAAACATCAAAGATTTATTGCAGTTTACCTGACTTGAGTGTACTTTTAAATACACTGTCAAGACAAGGAAGCACCACAGATAATTCAGGCAAGGGATGTCTACCGCTTTCTTGTGTAGTTACTTGGATGGTTAGTTCATCGGTGGAGCTATGGTCGGAATAGTAATTAGATGAATGTTATGACAGTTCAGCTGTGGGAAATGCCTTGGAGCCGATATTTCAGGTGTTTCTTTCCTTTGGCTCTTGCCCAAGACTGAAATAGCTGTCTTTATATGTTTTACCTGTGTCATTTCTCATTGTTTTCCAGGACCAGTAATGCTTTATATTTTCTTCATGCTTCGCATCTCTGATGATGACAAATCTCCTGGGTTTCTCTGGTCAGGTTCCAACACGTACGAGGAGGCAGCAGCCTACATTCAGTGCCAGTTTGAGGATCTGAACAGGCGGAAGGACACCAAGGAGATCTACACCCACTTTACCTGTGCCACAGACACCAAGAATGTGCAGTTTGTCTTTGATGCAGTCACTGATGTCATCATCAAAAACAACTTAATCGAGTGTGGACTCTACTGAAGCATCATGTTTTAGTGCCAAGGTATGCTCAACAGCTCATAGTAGCCCGGCGTAGTTATTGTAGCTACAGCAGGTTAATGACTAACATGAGAGAAGTAGTGTTAGACATTGTCAGCCAAAAAGCAGAGGAAGCTTGCACCTACTTAGACATTAATACAGTTATGCACTTATTTAAATATTTAAATATTCAACCCCTTAAATACCAAGAAACCAGAAAATGGGTCCAGATGTCCCTTCCTCATACTTTATAACTGCATAACTTACATGTTTGTTTCATTGCAGTTACCAAATCATTAATAGTAGTTTCTGAATAATAAGTCTAGGGGTAAAATAATGTTAAATTTTCGTTCAAATTACTATGTACTATTTGAAGATCTACGTAGATACTGTGTAATTGCATTCATTTGTTAGAACTGTTTTGTAGGGGTTACTTAAAAATGTATCCTGTTACAGATTACTGATTACCCATCAAAAATGTAACCATAACCTTATCCAAAGGATTACATTATTAATGTAATCGGATTACTTCCTGTTACTTTTCGATTACTTGTTTTTAATTAAAGACATATAATTAAATAAAGAAAATGGAAAAAATATATTTTTTTAAAGTCTTTTTAACAAGAATTTAACTTGACACACACCAAACACAAAAAACACACTGTCTTATGAAGCAGAATGATAGATTATAGGTGACTTAAATATTGTGCTTCACAGAAACAGTCAGTGGTCTCACATTTTTGTGAGAATTGCCCAGATCTAATTGGAGCAATTTATGGAAATATTTAAAACATTAAAATGAAGAATTTGTGTAACAGTACAGTTTGTTGTTGAAGTTTAGAAATCAAGCTTTGAGTAGACATGTCTAAACTTTATTCTAAGACTAAACATTCTTAGACTAAAAAACGGGGGAACAAGTAAAACTTGTTCACACACCACATCAACAGTAGTAATAAATAGAGGTCATTTTAAAACCGCTGACTGGCCACTGTGTGTTTTATGTACTATACGGCTGTACTAGTCTGTAAGGTTTCATGTTCGTGCATCATGCTTGGACTTTGATGATCATACTTTGTAGGCACCACCTAATCAGCTCTTAGCAGTTTCAGCAGCTTGTACAAATCACTGTTCTACACGTTTGAAAGACTTTAATTTCAGACAAAACTTAAGTGGAGCTGATCGTCTTAGGTAACTAATGATAATTTACACATATTAACATTTTGTGTGCATCATTCAAAAAGTACTGAAGAAAGGAATCATACAAGTGAAAATGAGACTAATTTTACTGCCCTCAAGACTTAATTTGCTCTCTTTTCATGTTTTAGACTGCAAGTAGACCTGTCAGGTTAAGTTTCTCAAAGGTTTGATTCATGTCCAGTCGAACTGTAGAGCTCCATGTAGCAACAAATGCTAATAAAGAGTTTAGTGTCAGATCACTCTGCTGCTGTAGAATCTGGTGGTGTGGAAATTTTATGTAGATTGGCTGAATAAAAACCTTGACCTGCTACCAGACAAGGGGTTCTTCAGAAAGCTGTCCTGACAGCAGCCGACCCCCTTCCTTCCCTCAAATTAAATACTCTTTAAATATTCACGAGTCCTGTGACATATTATTAAATATGTATTTTAGAATTTACCTGTAATCTGATTAAAGATCAGTCGTTTTTACTGTAACTGTAACAGAATACAGTTACGTTTCTTTTGTATCCTGATTACGTAACGCTACATGTATTCGATTACGATTTGTTTCACAGTTACCTGGCCCTCTTTATTTTTAGTGAGGATTCTCTACTGCAGCTCACTATTTCTCAGCCCAAGAACCCTGTTGCTGTATATAATTAAATCAAATTAAAATTTGATTTTTAAATCAATGTAATCAGATTTAATTATTATAAGGACACTAGGCTTGTGCTGATGTAAACATTTTATATTACTATAATTGTCTTTTTCTTTACTTTTGTCCCAGTTTACAATGTTATTGCAATATTTTATGAGCTTAAAAAGCTAAATGTTTAAAGCTTAATAACATTAAATGACATTATCAGTCCTTTTTCTGGGTAGGTGGTTAGCATGTACCATATGTGCAATAAAATATCATTTATAAAAAAATTAACTAATTAAAAACTCCACATAATGTTCAATTCTCAGTTATCGCTCAATGTTCAATTATCATAGATTATCAATATTTTCTTTACAATTAGGACTGGTGCTGAAAACCTCTGCACTGTAGCCCTTTTGGAGAACTATGAAGTATTCTACAAAATAATTATAATATTTTTAATTATTTAGTCATAAATGTGCGTCAGTCATAACCATGCTTAATGTGGAAGTCTGTACTTTTTAAGTACTGTTATGATAAAAAAACACTGCTGAGAGAGTGCTAATTTCAGCTAGAGCCTCAATGGTTTTTCCCATGTTAAATTAGCATCAAGCTCATGGTTTAATGCTACACATATCTAGCCTACGGATAGATGTGCACAGCTTTTAACAGACATTTAGGTAACATATTTGTACTGTCTGTGAATCTTCCAGTTTACATTTCTTTAAGCTTCACTTTGAAATGCTTAGTAAACAAAACCTTGTTCTGTAGGATGTGTTTACTGTGGTTTTGAACCATTTACTTCCTTTACACAGAATATGACTGAAAGCATACATGTCTTCAGGAGATTCTGCATCTTTCCTCCTCCATGCCAGACAGACTTGAATTTTCACCTTTTTTGAATGAGGTTCTGGATCTAGGAAAAAAAGTTCTGGGACTTCTCTTCACTCTGCCGTACTATGTTTGCATGCGCTATGCATGTTTACCTGCCCTGATCTGCCTCATGTGATCAGATCCTGACAGCGAGTGAAGCTGCTACTTGTTTGATGATATTATAATGGCATTTGTCCTCGATAACATTGCTGAGCATGTATTGCAGTATACCAAATGACCAAATACCAGCACGTGTCTAGAGGACACCCATTTACACCCCTGATGTTTAGTGCTGTTGATGAGGCTTTATCTGAGTTCAGAAACCAGTTAACAGATGGATAACTGTAACAGTGCTGTATGTGCTATATGGTATTCCTCTGATGTAGAGGCTCTCAAAGGCTCTTCTCAAAGAATTCAATTGACTGCCTCTCTTTTCCTTTTATCATTTTAGTCACTGAACGGAGTGGGACTAATGGGAGCATGCCTGATTGGATGGATGTCACTGGTGCTGCCTGTATTGGACTCCAGTCAGTGGGGGACGATGACTAGATACAGACTGCTGCTACCATGCTGCATATACACCGTAGTTCTTACTGTGCATTTTGGAGAAACTCTCTTAATACCCCCACATCTATTGGCAGTCCTTATGTCTGTCTTTAATTCCCTGTTGGAACATAGTGAGGTCAAGATGGGTGAGTGTTTTCTGTTCATGTTTTAATTACCAGGTTCACTTCAGCCATGGAGTTTCCATTGGGTATTACAGTATACAACGTATATGAAGTAGTTCTATGCACGCATTGATTAAAAATCCAAAAAACAATGGATAGCATCAACATACATGTTCACATCTGTTAGACTGTTACCACCTTGGAAATTTGTTTTCCTTGAGATGCATCAGCTCTTTTTCTAAAAGAGGAATATCTAAGTATCATCCGCTACATAACTGTGATTTCACAGCTTTAGAGCAGAGGTTCCCAACCAATGAGCCGTGAGTTGTTTTAGTACAGTATGGCAGAGAGCAGTGGGGAGTTTATTAGCCTAACTGATAACCTCCACCATTTATTAATATTATTGTTAATGTAATTAATGAGTATTAGTATTTTTTTATTTATGGTTAATTGTTGATATAAATAATGTCCATAAATGAACTTTTAAGGGCCTATATCCTACCTATTACCTGTGTTTTCTTATTTTCTCTGATGTCCACTTATGACATTTGTACCAGAACCAGACATTCATTTTACATGACTATTTTCCAGTCTCTTTATCTTGGACAACAGGTTGTTTTCATTACTGTGCCTTTAACACTGATCTGTGTAAATGTTCTCTGTTCTGACTGACTGTCATGTGTTGTGCTTCATTCAAAAAGCAGTCCTCCCTGAAAGTCTTTTTAAATTCAGTGTGAATGGCCAGTAGACAGAATAGACTATTTTATGTAAATGTTTTGTTTTCTGTAACATCACAACAGCTGTTAATTGAAAACAGGTTGACTTGCAAGTTAGTTCTTATATATATGGGCTGTATAGACTGAGGGAGTGAACAGTACATTTTGAAACAGTAACATTTTTTTATGTTACACCAGTTTTCTTTCAATTGAGTGAGGAAAATTGAGTTTGCCTATTGCCAGGCCTTTAAATAATAATACAGTTTTTAATATATTGAATGAGGCAATTGAGCTAATTGTTTACATCATTGTAAACAATGCACACAAATACACCCTCCCACCCTCAATGGTATATCAAAAGTGGTGTGGGCACCGGTTCGGTCTGTGTTGAAAAGGTTGGGACCCCTGCTCTAGAGCACATCTTGTTTTTCTCAACAGTTGTATATGTAAGTTATTGACATTAAGATGTAGCTTTCAATTCTTCCATCTTTTTCGAATTCGGTTTCAGTGAAACCGAAACACATCAAGCTGTATACTTTAGCTGAGCGTTTGTTTCATCATGACTGCAGCTTCAGTATTTCAGGTTTGAAGTTTGGCATAGGTTTCTGATCGCTCTTACTTGCTTCATCACTAGAAAGAAAGTTGTAGCTAAATACTTTTGCTTATTTTTGCCTTTTGTTCCGTTTCTTTTTGACAAACTAGAAATGGACCACTTTATGAGAAGCATATTTTATTATTTGGTATGTGTTCACAATAAGTATGTGTGGATAGTTGTTAAATAAATCCAAGACTGCATGGTACTGGGACTTTAACGCGCAGGCCGAGACCATTGTAATAATTATTGTAGAAAGAAATTGTGACACTTGCATGGAAGGAGAAATTGCTTTCACGGCTTGATATTCTAAAGGTAATTTCCTCTATTTCTTCTCTTTTTAAACTGCTGGGCCCTTTATAACCTACCCGGGTGTTTGTCAGTATCTCAGATGTGTTTATCTTTATATAAATAGTTTTTACTCATTTTGCAAAATGGCCTAAAGTGACTCAGTTGTACTGGTTTTCTCTTACCAGTAATATTAAATACAGAATCCAAAAAGAGAATACTTCATGAGTTACACTTGCACAATGCCACACTAGAATTCCACAGCAAAAGCTAAAGCATAGAATATATATTTGAAAACTGTAATTTTAAAACATTTAAATTTTTTATTAACTATTTGAGAGGTGAACCTACTTCCATTGGATTAGTGTTATAAATGGCCCAGAAATGAAAAGGTGCAATTCACCTTTAAGGTCTTTTGTTGTATATGCTTTGTTTAATCCTGTGGATTTTTGTCCTGTAAACCATACTGACTGAACATGAAGTGTTTTGTAATGTGCACGTTTAAACTGGCGAACATGTTCCATCATGTTATTTGATTGAGCCTGTAGCTTGCCGTCTGCTTCGCACAGGTTCAATTTTGTCCAAAATCACATACTCAGTATAATGCAGTGCACACAATAGTATTATTATCCATCTTTGGAAATATGAGTCACATTTTCACAGGTGGATTTTGAGCTAGTCTCCTTTACACTGCAGGTGCTTATGATTGTACAGCACTCTACTCCTTTACTGCTTGAAGAGCATTTTAAACACAGTGCTTTTTGTGTCCTTTTTCTATAATGGGCCACTAATATCTATTAAAACACTGAATTAGAAAATCCAAAGTTTGTCACGAGCTTTTTTTTTTGACAGATGATTGAGTTACGTTTAGATGGACGGGGGTTTAGGAAAGATTCTGTCAGATTCTTGTGAGAGCTAACCAGATATGTACTTGTAGTTTACACATTCTGTGGTGTGGTATCAAATTGGGGTCTATGGTTATTGTTATACATGTAACATGTAAATATCTTGACCGAGAATTCAGAAGTATTCTTGAGGATGTTTTGGCGCCCTTGTGTCCCAACAAAAACATGATTTAAAGTCATTTAAATTAGGTTTAAAAAAGGGCTTCATGTGCAAAAACTGGTGACCCTATAGACTAGATAGGAATACACCTTAATCCATGTATGTTTTGATATTGTTGTCAATAATAATAATCGTTATTTATATAGCACTTTTCATACATTTAAAAATGCAACTGAAAGTGCTTCACAATAGAAAATAAGCAAATAATAAAAATGCAACAAATACATGCAGTAGCAGAAAACAGGATGTATTAGTAATAATAAAGATAAAAGTATAAATAAAAATTAAACTAGACCAGTATTATCAGTAGCGTTAAACGCAGCTGTTAATATTTAAGAGCATCTTGCTCAGTTTTGAAGGTCTTAAACCTTGGGTGGTCAGAAATTATTACTGGTAATAGTTTGTTTGAATTGAATTTGTAGAGTGCATTCTGTGGTGTTTAGGCAGAAACAAAATGGCTTTGAACTTGTAATTATCAGTAGTATTTAAAACATATATTTAATAGCATCTATTTCAGTTTTGAAGGTCTTTTAAAATTGATCAGTAATGTATTTTAATGTATCAGTAGTGAACTAAAAAAATAATCTGTGTAATGTAAAATGTTTTATTTAATAAGATGACACCAACAGCCCATGGGATGGATGCAAGTCTTTATTTCAGGTTCCTACATTTACAGTCCAGAACATTTCCTCGGATTCAAAACAAAGTAACAGGCCACTAGAGTATTTGTTCTTACTGACTTTCATAAATACATAGTTTCTTCATATATATTTATATGATATCTTCTCTGAAATAGAGATTCACTCTGCTATTCTTATTTACAAAATACACTCCCCTAGTAATTTTATTCTGGGAAAAAAAATATTTCACAGTCTTTAGCATGCTGATTACACTGAAAACAAAGGTGGTTTTGTAATCTGAGTTACAAATGCAAGTTACTTGTCACTCCAAAGAAACTGAAATCCTAATCTGTACATTACATAAAACAAAACAGCTGTATTGCTAGTCCAAGTAATGTTGTCATGCAATGATGTCTCAGAACCATATGGCTGCACTTAGACTGGGTTAAATTAGCATTTTATGTCCTTGACACACAAAGGAAAATATCTGGCAGGTTTTGACACTATAACAGAGGAAAGCATCTACTCGGTGTCTGTACCAGCAGCTTCAGCTTGAAAACATCGTGTTCTTCGTTTTCTGTTCAAACGCCCCTCCTAGTGACTTTAAAGCAGTTCGGACATTTACAGATGATTTATTTAGCTCTACAACGGATAGATCCTTGACTGTTTGGATTGAGGGTGACTTGCTGCTTCGGTATGATGGTGAATGAAAAGAGAGACTATAATTCATGAAGAATATCATTTAGCTGGGAGGGGCATCTGACCTCCGGGAGGCCCTTAGTGTACAGGTCACTGTCATGCCATCTGTGAGTCCTCTGTCATCGCCTTGGCTGAATCACCAGAGCGATACCACTTATTCAGGTCAAGGATGGAAGGGTGGGGGGGGGGTGGGGGGGGGTTCTAGAAGAATAGGCCAGAAATGGGAGAGAAGTTAATTTTAGTGTATTTATTTGAATGTTTATACATTTATTGTACGTTTATTGAGGTTCTTGCTTCTAATAAGCAGAACTGCTCAACAAGCTAGTTTTATTCTTAATTATATCCACTTACCTTAAAAAGAGGGCATCCTTTAGAACAGACCGCAGTCCTTAAGGTTCTCTTTGATGATAATATCTGTTACGGCATTGAACACGATTTCAACATTCTTTGTGTCAGTGGCACAGGTCATGTGCGCGTAGATTTCTTTTACACCTTTCTTCATGTTTAGGTCCTGGAACTGGGCCTTGATGTAGTTGCTGGCGTCTTCATATGTGTTCGGACCTGTTTGAGAAGACATGGTCATTTAAAAAAAACTACTGGCTGTGACTCAAAAGATCATGTTTGACCCTAATGCTTATGCCCCTGCAGAACTGTGCTTATACTTGACTACTATGAAGTGTCAGCAATGATGGACATCATCTAGCTAAAATGAACATAGATCAAAGACAAAAAAGCAGATAAAACTCAACAAGACAGGGATCCAAGAGACTCCTACTGAACAGTGTTGAAAGAGAAGTCTGTACTTGCCATCATATTCAGGGAAGCAGATGCTGAGGTGGACTTTCTTGATCTTTTCCTCAAAGAGATCTTTCTTGTTGAGGAAAAGCACAATGGAGGTTGTTGCAAAGAACCTGTGGTTGCAGATACTGTTGAATAGGTGGAGGCTCTCATGCATGCGGTTCTGCAAATTGAATACGAAACAGAAATGTGTTGGTGAATCCCTCCTTTCTCCCTCAAAGACACGTGTTAAAACAGGTACAGGTGGCTTTGGCTCTGACTCTAGCCATTTTTAATGGCATAGATTGTCCTCTGCACGAGAACGTTGATTTTTCACAGAAGCGGCAGTGTTAACTACTTGAAGTACGTTGAGGGACTGTACAGGCCCTGCTTAATCATCTCTCAGAAAGAGGCCACTTCGGGCTGGTCCCGAGCTATTCTTTCTTTGGTTCAGAGAGTATAATATTTGAGGCATGATCTTTTTTTAAACGTTCATTACAACCTCAAACTCGGACTCGATTTCTGGGGCAAGTGAAGGTACTCACCACTTCATCGTCTTCTACCAACACCATGTCGTAAGCGCTTAGAGCTCCACAGAAGATAATGCAGGTCACACCCTCAAAACAATGAATCCATTTCTTTCTCTCAGACCTCTGGCCACCCACATCAAACATCCTGAAAAGAGGTCAAAAGAGGCATAGGTCAGTATAATATTACTTCTGGAAGGAGATGGGAACCAGTTACTGTTATGTTAAACCAGTGGTTCACAGTCCTGGTTGTGGAATACTCCCCTTTTCTGAACATTTAGATACTTTCCTTGCTCTAACACATCACACCTGACATATGGGCTAATTAACAAACCCTTCTTGAACGAATGTGCTTGTGTCAGAGCAGAGAAAACACTAAAATGTGTTGGCAGAGGCTACTCGAAGACCAGGTTTCAGAACCACTGTGGTAAACCCTCGTGTTGATTTGATACTTGCAATGCTTCCATTTTTATTCTTTTAGGAAGCATCCCTTTAGTTGCTGTGTTACACGAAGAAATCAGTGCCCTCAACAATTACTCAGTTCTTATGTGGCCTACCTGAAGTGCAGCTCTTTGCAGCCAAACTGCTCCTCAATGATACCAGTGGTCTTGACTCGAGACCTTAGCACGTCCTGCTCCGTGGGGATGTAGTCAGGTTTGCAGATTCTATCCATGTCGCACAGGTAGCTTTAAAATATACATCTGGGTTAACTGACATAACCTTTTAACTGATGTCACTTTTTCAAAGAATGTGTTGGTCCGTGAGCTGCTTCTTTTCTGCAGTGGTCAGGGTGACAGGGTTCATATGCCCAGTTTAGAAATCTTTAGAAGGGACTAGCAATTAGCCAGTAATATGCAATGAGGCAGACAAATGCATAATCATCATTATGTGAAGTTAATTAAGTAGTACAGTGATTCCCCAACCTGGTATTCAGGGCACGCCTAGTTTTTCCTTAAAGTTGGCTTTAAGTAATTATATAGACCATCTGGGCCGTTAGATCTGGTTTGGGAACCATTGTAGTATATTGAGCAAAGCTCTACGATCCAGTAGGATTGTGTTTGTTTAAGATGTAGGAGACTGTTGTTATTTTAAATACAGAAATTATTTTTTCCCCTTACAGGTCATTTGACAAGTTTTAATTATATGAGCAATGGACTGAAATTTGGACAGAATAAAAATGGGATGTATAAGTCAACATCATATTGGACTCACTAGCCAGCAGAGTCATTGAGCTGATACTCAGATGCTCTTTCAAAGGCAGCCTGCACCCCTGTGTCCTTCCACAGCCTCTTGATAACATCTGCCAGTTCAGGGGGCATGGCTCCGTCCTCAGTGGAGTCCGCCAGGTTCTGCAGCTTCTGACCATCTTCCTACACAATGAAAGGGAAAGGGGGAAACATGAAACCACTGCATGCAAGATTGTTATTTTTTATTATATTCAATGGCTGTGCTAGCAATGTGTTTATTTCTTTGTCACTGTTTTGTGGCACTTTGTGCCCTATGTTTGCTTTTATATTGTACTATTTGCTTGTAAATTGTCTGGAGATACAAACCTGTGATGCTGGTGCTCCGTAGTTGATGCCCAACATCTCCATGCCTCTAATGAGGGCCAGAGCTGACTGCAGGATGTTACCGTAGATGATGGCTCTAAACGCAATTTGTTCTTCTTTCGTATAACCACCTTGATGCAGAATTCTGTAGAAGAGCAAACATGTGTAAAGTTCTAATGTAAATTTAAATAACTAAAATGTAATGCTTTTTTGGGTGGGGGGAATGAAAACAGGGATGTCTAGTGTTAAAGATATAGTTTATGAGGAAATCAGTAAGATGAAGCATTTCAAAAGTTAAAACTAACAAACTCATTTTTTTCTGATTAAAAAAGTGAAAAAAGGTCAATATCAGTAATCTGTAATATTTAGTAATTGTAATATTTGTAATTTTTAAATGTTTTTTAAAAACTTAAAAATAGTCCATACATCTGCAATGGTGTACCAAATTACATGCATATGTGTGATCTGCATGATTCTTATTTAGGGACATATTTATTGACATTTTGAGACCAAGTAAAGTAACAAGATGCCATTTTAGACTATTTCTATTGGTCTGTTAGCATATATATGTTTCACTTCCCTTGTGTGAATAATTCTTTTCACATTTGTATATTATGTGTTGAGCATAAACTTATTTACTGCCGTCTGGTGGCGGCAGATAAATATTACAAAGCTTCCACTTTTGTTATGTGTCTTTTGATATAGTAATAGTAAAACAGAATGTGAATGTACAGACTGTACTATACAGTAAATAGAATTTGCTTATAAATATACCTTTAAATGATAAGTATATAATAAGTGTATACTATTATCTTTTTGTTTCAGCACTACTTCAGTAAATGTACTCACTTCATCTGCTTTACAATGGTGCTTTTCCCTGATTCACCAGCACCTGCGTACAGAAAATCAGACAATGAAGAAGCATCAAACCGCAAAGTAAGGTCAGAATAATCTTCTGTTTTCCAAGTCATGGCTGACCTCTTAATACATAGTCTGAACCGTTTTACGTAAATTATTGTACACCTAAATGTGCAGTATTTTACTTCCATTGACATTTACATTCCTGAACATTCAGTTCACAACAATGACCATTTTAAGGTCAGCATTAATTGCCCGGTAAGCCTTTAATGGAAGCACCTTTGGATTGCCAGTGATGTTTAGGTCAGGAGGAAGACTCGTAACCTGCTTATTAAATGACCTAATTGGATTTGTGGTACTGAAAGCGTCTCAAGAGATCACTGACTTTCTGATTCTTTTGGGTGTCACTGTCAGGCCAGGTCAGGGGCGGGACTGCAGCATCTCCCGGGCAACAGTCACTCTGACATGACTTCTTGAGTGAACAGCAGTCTTGGTGATATGTTAAGTGGACCTGCGTCATCGCTGGTGCCATTCTGATTGCTCATCGGCTTAGTTCACTGTCCAGATTAGCTGGGGAACAGCTTTATACTACCTGACTTTCACACTCTAAGAACCATTGCTGCTGCTCTGTACAGATTCTTAGTAGAGAAAGAAATTGGTGCTATGAAGTCAACAGATATCGGAAAGACTTAGTTTGAATCCAAAGACAGTCACACAAATCCCATGTGAGCTTTGTTGTGTGTTTAGTCTGCAAGGCTTAATTTCATCTTCTAATTAGAAAACATTATATTGACGCATACTACTGGACAATGTTTTTTTTTTTCCTCACATTTATTCCAAGCACCATCTCTCGTTTTTTGTAAGACTTTGTAAGATTTTTTACTTTTTATACAATAAGGGCTTTTACAATTATAAGGTAGGCTGTAAACATTTGCACAATGGTAGTGAAATGGAGCTCAAAGAGGATTATAAGGGCAACAGGTAAAGTCTGACCTCATGGCTATCTTCCTAGCATAGGCTTTTCCTTTTATAAGAGACTATGTACTGACCATGAATCAGCGTTTCACCATTTTAATGTAGTTCAATATCTAAATAATAAAAGGGTGCCAGAAGGGATTCTGCCAAAGAAGAGACACTTCCAGTTCCCTGATGAACCATATTTGCAAAAGAGATCTGTGAACCTTTTTATATATGTAATATAAAAGTTCTTTCTAGAACCTTTAACTTTGAAAAGGTTCTTCCCTCTCACTTCTCATTTACAGTTATGGCTTTCTAATGAACCACCCATTGAAAAGTGATTCTTCTATGCCATCACACAAAGAACCCTTTTGGCACCTTTTTAGGCCAGCTTTCTACATGCTCCATCCTTTTTGTATTTTCAGAAATTCGTAGTCGGCAAACTGACAACTAATTTGATAAACAGTTATATTTATGAGTGATAGGAATACTGACTGTCACAGGTCTCTTTGTTTTACACTGGACTTCTGTGAGACTGGCTGAACGGAAGCTTAAGAGGATCTTGGCTTAAATCATCAGAGTAATCGGATTCTGTTCTCACTGACAAATGTCATGGGCCTTCAGGTTGCGATCTTTTAAGCAGATATCATTGTGGAGGGTTTGTAAAGACAAAAAAAAATTTACAGCAATAAAACCCTCAATTCAGTTGAACTTTCAGTTGAAGCAAATGTGAATCCACAAATAACAACAAGAACAATGAATAACGAACACGGGTAAACTAAAGTAGTATGATGTCATTTACATGAACACAGTCGGTATATATTAATTTGTATAAACATTTTGATAATAATGTAGTGTGAAAATATGTTTGGGTAATTAGCTCAACTATAATTCCCTTAACTATTGTGAGATGTATAGTAAGCCAAAGGAGCTTTCTTTATGGTCCTATATGCATCTCTTTGGTTAGACAATATTTATCTCCTATAAGTCCTCTAAAACCCTAAAAGCTTATAATCCTCTGATAGAATTATGAAACATTCCAGACAGGTAATACCACTGCCTGCCCTCTTTTAACTGTAGTGATGTGTTGCACCATGTGTTGCACCATGTGTTGGAGGAACAGAATCATTGTGGTAATTAATGTTATGCATTGTTATACTCATGAGATAACCATGCTAGTAACAGACCCTCTCTCAAAATGGCAAATGTGAATAATAATATGTGAAAATTAGGGGACATCTGGTTGGTTTAAATCCTTACTGAAAGCGAGCTGCACTGCTTACAAATTGTTTAAGGCACAATCTGTGCGACTAGTATCTTTAGCTGATCTTCAAGATTAAGCCAAGACTAAAGTATGCTTGTTCCTGGTGGTTTTCCAGTGAAAATTATATAAGGTCCAGGACTAAGATTAGTGGGTGTGTGCTTGCAAAATGGATACTTGTTAAAGTAAAACATCTTTGAATATTACTCAATGCATCTCCTTTCAAATTGTTGTATCAGTCAACTCGGTACAACTTAATCAGACTAGACCCAATTGTTGTTACAGAACTTCCCCTCCATTAGCATTTCAGAAAATCAGTTTAGAGAACACAAGCCAAACAGCCAAAAACTCTTTGTTCAAATATCTAAGTATTGCTCGCGCTGATGAGGATGTTTGACTGAGAAGATAATATCAAGAAAATGTGTAAAAGACTCAAAGCCAAATTTTCTTTTCTGCAAGTATTCAGATGGGATGCAGACCTTTAGAAGATCTGTCAGCAGCTGAAGTTCAGTACGTTTCGGAACTTTTGCAGCAGCGACTTCACGAGAGAATTGCTAATCACAGTCCTAATGGACATTAAAGTGACAAGAGTCTTGCTGATGACTGGAGTGCTTACCCAGCAGCAGGAGCTTGACTGTCTTCGCTTCCTTATCTGCATCTTCTTGGAGCTGCTTTTCCAGCTCTTTGGACCTCTTGGCCATTTCCTTATCCTCAGCACTTGCTCCGCTACCCATGTTTCTTCCTCTTCCCCTTCCCTGTCAAGCTCCTGAAGGATAAAAATTTTGCCGGCTTTCCCTGCGCTTTAGCGGGCGGCGAAATGGATACGAATATGGTGCTCCTGATCACCTGGTCAAGGAAATGGTTCTGCAGAGTGTCCGTAAACTTGCTTTAGTTGAGGCTGATGCGCCCCGACTCTCCTCAAGGCGAACAATCAGATGGAGAGTGCTGAAACGCCAAAAGCGAGCTGCAGGTCTATCCTCTCTAATTCTTCCCTGTCAAGCCTAATGCCTTAGTTCAGGATTGGGGAGGGTTTTACTGATCTTCCTGTGTGAACCAGCCAATCCAATTAGCTTGACTAACCAGGGCATAAGTGAAGGTTTTAAAATAAGGATGAAAGTCCAGTATGTCCTGTATCACTGATATTGTGGGAGACCTTGCACCTGACATTTTAGATGGTTGTTTTTAGCTTTTATAGACCAAAGATAACTATGGAGATGGTCATCTGTCAACGAGCATATGCATGGATCTCTGAATCCAATTATGTCAGATCTACACTCTCGTCAAGACAGAACCCTGTAAGTCTCCTGGAGGTTAATGCAATTGCAGAACCACAATGTTCTGCGCAATTTGTGGGTGATAGTATGCTTTCTGCAGGTATATGGTTGGAAGATGCATTGGTCTTGAAGACTGGGTTGACCAATGTGGTGGTAAAGAGGTCATGTTTAGTACGTCCTTATCCTAACCCTCTCATGTGAACTAAAGGAGATTATGCCTTAGGGGTGGGCAGTATGAAGATAGTTATAGTTAACGTGTTAAATTATATTACATCACAATATTCTCAGATTTTAGATTTTGTCTAATATACTGATAATATCTTAGATGTTATCAGTGCTTAAAGAACACTGATCAACATGTTTCATTGCAAAGAAGGCCGAATTAGGCCTTTTTAATTTGATTTAATACAGTGCAGTATGTGAAACATTAAATACAAGCCATTGTTTTTGATAATATTTTTGGAATGTGAATATTTTGGTCTCTTCCAACTTATCAAACTTCAAAAGATAAATGTCATGATGAAATTTGAAGTTTTGTGATGTTGAATATTTGCCATATCACCCATGCCTATTACTTTCTGTTTTACACAGAAGCAATAAATATGGGAATGCAATCATTCTTCTCTCATAAAGGTCAAAATGCAACTGTAGATTTGTGCTAGTGCCATAATAAGTATTGTATTATTAAAAACATGATCAATGAGTAAATTCTTTGGCTTTGTTCAGATTCAGAAAGGCATCAAGGTGAAGGCATGAAAGGTATTTTGTGTGTGTGTGTGTGTGTGTGTGTGTGTGTGTGTGTGTGTGTGTGTGTGTGTGTGTGTGTGTGTGTACAGCTGCCCCCTTTAAATATATACACATGTACACCCTGCAAGGAATTAGGTTCATGGGTTATGTAACCTTATACATGGAGGGCAATTGGATAGGTTAGTGGGTCTCATTTTCTAGCGTTACAAGTACTGCACTAGCGTTTTGCTTGCTGACAGTGAATTATTATTGACAGTGATTATTCAGGAACTCTGTGCACCTGCTCCCATTTCTGTATGGAAAATGTGCATACTATTTTGGCTAAAGTGAGTAAGAAAGCAAGGAAATGCTTCATTTCAGTTTCATGTAGAACTCAGTGGCCAACAGTCAAAGGTTCATTTTCAGCATTAGGGAGGGGAAAAAGCAGAAGACTTATGTCTAACAGACAATAGCACAGCGGTCACACACACAATATAAAATAAAATGTTCAGTATTTATTGTCACCACCCTTTGTCTCCTTTACAGCTTTCATTCTTTACAGGAGACTTGCTTTCAGTTTTAAAGAAATCTCTAGGGATAATTTCCACACCTCCAAGGTTCAGTCTTAGAAGTTGGTTGTATTTTCTGCTCGTAGTCCCAAACATATTCAATGATGTTAACGCCTGGCGTCCAGAAAACAATGGCTTTTCACTTACTTTGACTTTTGCCTTCCTAATGCAAGTATCTTATATCTAATTTTGTCAGAAACATCGCCTGGAAGAATGAATAACTTGTACTTTTTACGTTTTGACTTAAAGTTAATTAAAAGAAGGGAGGTCTCTGACTTTTGCACAGTATTATAAGTTGGATTTCTTTTTCTTCTTCTTTTTTCCTTTCTTTTTAGGGCCTCCTATGTTGAACTATGGAGGCATATCAGGTTTTCTTCAGCCTTTACTGGTGTAACATGAGATTGTAACACTAACTGAGAGCTTATTTTAGAATGGTAATCAGGCTACATTCATTTAAAATGTAATATATGTTTATTTATACAGCTTTAGATAGGCTGAGATGCTTTTAGCCACCAGCTTTTTGTATGTCACACAATCAGATGCTACTTTTTAGGGTGTAAATGTATTTCTTGGCCCTAGTGTTGTGTTGTTTCTTGATCCGTTCAATTTAAGCCAGGTTGCATTATTTGTAACAAGACCAAGCTTCATTTCTACAGTTCCTTTCTAATGATAACAGTTTTACGAGCAAACTATTGAGCAGATTTTGTGGTGCTGCAGACTTTCACACATCCATAGTCAGCTACAACATGCAGTGATATCAGAATGTCTGATATGTCACAACATGCAATCAAGGATATTTGAGAAAACAAAATTGGCCTAAATTGTGTCGTTAGTGTGTTATTAATTTTATAGTTCTACTATAAATTGAGTACTTCATGTTCCGATGAAAAAATTGTGTCCTGACATTAAAGCTTTGATTGGAGAGTCTCTCAAGTGATTGTCTGCCAATGCCTAAAAACAGAATAGCACACATTGACCTCATGCTGGGAATAGAAAAGCAAATTATCTCAGGTTACAGCTTTTCCCTTGATATACATCAATTACGACACCCATAGCTGTCAAGGAGCTTTCTTTCTTGAGTTTGGAGTCACCAATCCCTTTTTTCTGTGGGCAGTAGCTTGAAGTCAGCAAAGCACTGACAGTGAGATTTAAAGCGACGTCACTTTCTGTAAGCAGTCTTATTGCTTGTGACAGCTTGCAGGAGACTCAAATCCTTAAATGCTTCACAGGGGAATATAGCAAACTAACCACGGTATTCCTCTCTTCCTCACAGCCAATCTTGTTAAGGTCTCTCTACCCCAGCCCTGCCTCTCGCACCACATCATGGCTGCTGAGCTGTTGACAAGATTAGCTGCCGAGTCCCACATAGAGGAAGGAAAATCAAAGAGGCTAATTATGATGGCAGATGCTTCTACCTTCCTCGTTTTGGATGAGAGTGTAGGAAGGGGCTGTAGCTTTGAGAACTGGAAAAATGGAGCGAGCAGAATATAGATCTCAGCAATTTGGGTAACAGCTGAGCCCCAGAACATTGCCCTTTTAGGTCAGCCAAGTTCCAGGACTTTCTGGGGCTTTTGTTTGCTCTCTTAAATGCTGGGCAGGTGACAGTCTCTATAGAGCTTCTGCAGTCTTTCAACCTGTATTTCAAATGGTGCTTATTGTAGAAGCAAGAAACAATATCTAGTGACACCTGAGTTCTTTTTCAGTAGAAATACCATACAAAAGTCAAACACCATCCTTCATTTATTTAATTCCCCAAAAAATGTCCGTTAAGTGCAAGTTAATCTTTTTTCAGCATCAGAAAAAAAGCTCAAAAGCTAAGTATTCACCACCACTGAGTCTTTATTGTGTCTACTCTTTTTTTATTTACTGCTAGTCTACTCTAGCAGATTCCATTCTTCCTGTTCTTCCATTTCAAAGAACTCTGCATAGATATTTTTCCACATTTCTTGTGTTCAGTCTTAGAGGTTGGTTGCATTTTTTTTTTTTTTTTTTTTTTTTTTTTTTTTTGATTATCACAATCCAAGTAATCCCAAACAAATTCAGTGATGTTAAGGTCTGAACTCTGGGGGGTGACCAGTCCATTGTTCTGAGAACACCAGCAGCTTTTTCAAATCAAATTTTCTTCTTTTTTTTTTTTTAATCACTTTTTACAAACAAGCAAAGTTTCAGCTTCAGATTTATTTGCAACTTAGTTACAAGTTAAAGTTTAATAAAAACTTTCTTTAATCACAGGTTCACAAATTAGTTTTCCTTCACTATATTGCATCTGTAGGTCTCTGTTCATAAACACAAACTAGCAAAAACTAAACTATACTATAAAATGAATTCATGTTTGTATAAACTCAGAAAAAAGACACGTCTGTCACGACTGAATATGTGGACATATTTCTATATTGTGCTCTATTTACACAAAGTTAGGTTAGTTCCATCATTTAGGTTGAATAGACTCTCCCAAAATTTTACGCTGCTGCGCTGACGTTGAACCGTGTGCTGCACTGGGTCAAAACAGGCTCAAAACAAAGTGACCCCTGTGCCCTGATTGGTGTTCTTGCTTCACGCTTCTTCTGCTTTGACATTACGTTTTTATACACACATAAACAAAAAGGAACGAGAGATTTTAGAGATTTTGCATAATGTAGTGGAGTAAAAAGTAAGATATTTGAAATGTAGTGGACTGAAAATAAAAAGTCGCCCAATACTTCAGTACAGATACATGAAAAAAACGACTTAAGTACAGTAACATATTACATTTACTTAGTTACTGTTCACCACTGAGAGAAACTGAGCATTGTTGCTAACACTGTGCTACAAACAGGGCCATGGCCAGGGCAGAATGTTTAAAAGGACCAGCAACTTTGTGTCCAACCTCCACAGAGTCAGTAACACTTGTGTGAGCAGATCCTCAGACCCTCCTTCACTGCCAGCTGAAGTTGTTTGTTCATTAGCGCAGCAGTATACACTCAGCTTATGTCACAGCTGGTATCTGTGGGTATTGTTTTGTTGGTATTGGTGAATTTTTAAGAGAATGAGAAAATCAGCACAGTATGTGCGCTACCCGGTACCAGAATTGGTATTGATGCAGCCTTCATTCATAATAGAATACTACATTAATATGTTATATACTTATCTAACACTCTTATTATTAAGAACCATGCAAAGAATTTTAATAAGAATTCATTTTTATGCCTCATGAATTGAAGTATTGAAAAAGCTTGCAGGCACATTATCATTTTTATGAGTTTGCATCAGTTGAAGTCAAATACAATAGACCCTGCTATAACTAGATGCAACCCTGATTAACCCCATAACTTTGAATGTCCTGAAAGCAGAGCTTTGAGTAGGTTTATTAAAGCCATTGGTTATGTAGATTTATCCGATTAGGTCTCAAGTTTCTGAATGAGTGAATGTACCTTTACAAATTATTCTACTGCAGTAACATTATGTGGTCAGGGACCTCTATTAGCTATAACTGTTCCTGCCAAAAATGAACTGCCTTTATAGCAATCTGTGGGTTTGGCTCTTTTTCACTGTAATGTGTCATGTATGAAATGTTTCACCCTCAAGGTTAGAATGTTGGAGGCATGGTTGCAGCTAAAGAGTGTGATGAAAATGATATGTCAAGACATGATGGTCCTTGCATAGACTGCACATTAAGACCTGTTCCACTACTGTTACACTACATATCAATCTCTCTCTCTTATTCCACTCCTTTCCCTTTATATCTTCCACAAGAGGGAGCCACAGCTTCAGCAGCGCTTCATATTTATAACTGCACGCTTATTTGTTTCTCAGTGAGTAAACTGTTGGATCAGAAGTGTCTGTGTCTCAGAACGTCACTGTTTAGAGTATTTTTTTCCTTTCATTTTTCTGCACATTTTCGTTTGCAATATTTCCTGTGATTTTACCCACTTCTAACAGCATTTGCTTATAGAAGTACCCCAACCTGCCACTTCAGTAAGCAAACCTGCTTGTATCTACACTCTTTGCCCATTTTGTAAGGTCAGTTTACCATATAGGTGCACTTTCAAGTTCTACAATTCTAGACTTTAGTCCATCTGTTTATCTGCATACTTTATTAGCCATTTTTCACCCTGTTCTTGAGTGCTCAAGACCATCACAGGACCACCACAGAGCAAATATTATTTGGTTGGTGCAGTAACACTGACGTGGTGGTGGTTGTTAGTGGGTGTTGCTCTGGTAGGGTTAGGTTTAGGGTCAGACACAGCAGTGCTGCTGGAGTTTTTAAACACTGTCCACTCACGGTCCACTTTATTAGACACTCCTACCTTGTTGGTCCACCTTGTAGATGTAAAGTCAGAGACAATAGCTCATCTGCTGCTGCACAGTTTGTGTTACTTACCCTCTAGTCCTTCATCAGAGGTCACAGGATGCTGCCTACAAGACACTGCTGGCTGGGTATTTTTGGTTGCTGAGCTCTTTTCAGTCCAGCAGTGACATTGAGGTGTTTAAAAAAACTACACCAGCAATGCTGTGTCAGATCCACATATATGAGTGCAACACACACTAAAACGCTGCCACCATATCAGTGTTACTGCAGTGCTAAGAGTGTTCAACTGCCCAAATAGTACCTGTTCTGTGGTTTTCCTGTGGGGATCCTGACCACTGAAGAACAGGGCAAAAGGAGGCTAATAAAGTATGCAAAAGAACAGATGGGCTGAAATCTGTAATAGATGATAATAGTTGTAATACTGGTGTGTGGTCCTGATAAAATTAACAATGAGTGTAGATACAAGGAGGTAAGCTTAATTAAGTGGCTAGTCAGTGCAGAATGTTTCTTATATCATATTATTAAGTAAATTCCAAGTTTCATAGATACTGTTAAGTGCCTGTTTTTCTTTCTATTGCCTGGTGAAGCATGTTCTCCCTCTGGTCCTGGAACTGAATGTTAATTCTCACGCTCTTGGCCCAGCCAATGTTTTTTCAGCCAGTCTGTCACTGCCACTGGCTGTCCAATCAGACACAAGCGAGAATAATGCCTTTGTTCGGCCCTTGCTAAACACAACTGGAGAGATTCCATATGTGCTGGCATCTGCATATCTCTGATCTTCCCCCTCTCAGGCTCACAGCACAAAAAAGACCTAATTGTCAGCAGTGGTCAAGTGGTCAATAACCAAACAATTCAGTGCATTTACCCTTTTCACCCTTAACTCTTCAAACTGATGCCTTATTTTTTATATATATATATATATATATATATATATGGACCTTGCTTTGTGCACTGATGCGCAGCCATGTTGGAACAGGGAGGGGCCATCCCCAAATTGTTCCCACAAAGTTGGGAGCATGAAATTGTGCAAAATCTCTTGGTCTGCTGAAGCATTAAGTGTTCCTTTCACTGCAACTAAGGGGCCGAGCCCAACTCCTGAAAAACAACCCCACACCATAATCCCCCCTCCACCAAACTTCACACTCGGCACAATGCAGTCAGACAAGTACCCTTTTCCTGGCAACCGCCAAACCCTGACTCATCCATCAGACTGCTAGACAGAGAAGTGTGATTTGTCACTCCAGAGAACACGTCTCCACTGCTCTAGAGTCCAGTGGCAGCGCTTTACACCACTGCATTCTGCACTCTGCATTGCGCTTGGTGATGTAAGGTTTGGCTGCAGCTGCTCGGCCATGGAAGCCCATTCCATAAAGCTCTCTATGCTGTTCTTGAGCTAATATAAAGGCCATTTGAAGTTTTGAGGTCTGTAGCGATTCACTCTGCAGAAAGTTGGCGACCTCTGTGCACTATGCACCTCAGCATCCTCTTACCCCACTCTGTCATTTTATGTGGTCTACCACTTAGTGTTGATCCTAATCGCTTCCACTTTGTTATAAAACCACTGATAGTTGACTGTGGAATATTTTGTAGTATGGAAATTTCCCAGCTGGACTTGTTGCACAGGTGGCATCCTGTCACAGTGCTGTGCTGAAATTCAGTGAGCTCCTGAGAGCAACCCAGTCAGTATTATTTAAGTGGTGGATCATTCTCAGCACTGCACTGACACTAACATGGTATTGACGTGTGTGTTGCACAATGTTGGGGGTATCGTGTTACAAAGTAATGCATTTCAGTAATGTAATACTCTGTAATTAGAGTTTAAATTGCTGTAGTCATATTAGTGACTTTCCCCATTTGTTTAACTCATTTGCAGTGGATGAATTGTAAAATAATTTCAAAAGGAACGGTGGCTTTGAATAGCTCTGCAGTCGTCAATTCTTTGTAGTTTCTGGGAAAACAGCTATCTAACCTAACCATCCTTTATCCTCAAGAAAACTGTAAGACATGAGCTACTCAGTACTTACTATACAGTAGCTTTATTGGGGTTTCTCGCTGTTTAATAAGCATATTATTTCCTAACAAAACTCTTTGCAGCTCCTGCCAATCAATATTTCGAATATCAGGCATGATGTTAACACATCACCGTAGAATTAGCAACACCTCTGGCAATAACTAATTAGCTTAGCAATTCTCATTTTGGGGATGCAGCCCTGCCTTTTTATATTATTTTTACCTTTTGTTTAGCTAAATATTAATAAAATAGAGATATAATATAAGATTATAAGGTTTTATTGTTCAGTTTTATTAACATTAACATTAACATTTTTCAACTCTGCCTATCATACCTCTTTTTCTTTTTAAAGAATCCTCAGACTTTATGCTGTATTTTTACTGTTACCTGCAGTAGGCAGGGTTGCCAGGTCCATCAAAAATCGTCATCCAAAGGATTGCTTAAAGGCTGCCCAGAACCTGTACAATTTTCACCTGCAACAGCATTTTCAAACTAGCCCAATTCTGCAGAAAAAACAATCTTTGCAGCCTTGATGTTTAGTTCTTGCACTGCACCAAACACTTCTCAACATGAATAATGAAAAGTGAAAGTGCTCAACTCTTCATAACCACATCTTCTGTAGATGCACACAAGCTCTGCCCTGATCAAAACTCATTTGTTTTATATGAAGCATAGTGTGTCAAATACTGAAAGTACAGATAATAGAGATTTAATGGAGATATCACATTAATACAAAGAGGATTGAAAAAGGTGGTATGGTTTTTGTCCATTTTCTTTAGATTTCCTTTTTATAGGTAGTCTGTACCTTTGAGGAAATAGTCTGTTCATATGGTGGAGGTGAGCAGCATGAGCAAACCAAGTGGCATAAGCTCGCTGACCAATGTCAACACATCTAATCATTCTAAAATGACTGATGGATAAAGATCCTTATGCTGAAGAAGAAAGAGCCTGAACCTCAACAAAACAGAGCAGACTTGATTTTCATCAGCAGTATAGTCCACCACCCAAGAAAAACCTCTTCACTGGGGGCCCTGATCGTTCATAAATGGGGTAAAAAAGCCTAACAAATGATCCAGAACAACAGATGAACTACCAACTGTAATTGTAGAACTCCAAAATCCACCAGATGGTAAGGGAATCAGATAAAATGGACAGTGTAGATACAAAGTAGGTGTACTGAATAAATGTTTGTAATGGATGTGTGTAAATTATATATTCATTAAATTTCAGGAAGGTGTTCATTCTATTCAGATCCTCTCCTCCTTACTCAGCCCAGCGTGTTTCATGTCATGTGTGCATATGCTAAAAGACTAGGCACACGCTCAGCACTGGATGCCTGACTGTGCACCAAACCAGGCAGTTTTGCAGACTAATTCTAATCTTATAGGTTGTGGCTCAAATCACATGCCATCCACCTTGGTAACACCATAAATCCAGCAAGTCAGGCCATCACTTCTGGCCGACTAATTTGTACGGTCAGCTCTGTGCCAGCGTCCTGCTATGTGTGCTTGCAGTCAAGGAAATGTTCACTGTCACGTCCTCCCGCATGACCGCACTGTCACTGGTGAGACAGACACTGAGAGTGTTGCCATCAGCCTTGTTGCTTTTGTGCTCTCATGCTCACCTCCTGCTCTCGTACACATCTACTGCTCAAAAGCCAGTGCGCCTACTACCACTCGCAGTAACATTCTAATTCAGGGCGGTTTGTACAACCTGATTCGGTGGTTGCCAAGGAAACAGGGGAGTGACAGCATGCCTGCAGCATGCGCCAGCCTTTGAGTGGGTGAAGGGAGGCGAGGGAGGAGCCAGTGCCCCTCCACAACACTGGAATGGGGGGACTCTCTCATTCTGGAACACCCCCACTCCCCCCCCTTTACTGCATTGAAATCCCCTGCGGACTCTCTCTCTCTCTCCCTCTCTCCTTCTGTTCCTCTCTTGCTGAGGATTCCTCTGTGCCTGCTGACCAACATTTCAGCTGTCTCCATACAAACACAGGGCAAAATGTCGTCGAAGCTGCCCCCAGGTAAACAGAAACCCACGTCCCCCTTCAGAAAGAGGGGAAGCCTGCAGTACACCGCCAGTGCAGGTAAGATTCAGCACTGACCGATTGCATTTAGGGGATGCTTTTTACACAGCTGCATGTATTTCATAAGACGTCTGAATGCATGAGCACAGTTTGTATGTAGAGGCCCAGAGCAGGAACTGTTGTTATTTTACATGTAAGAATTTAGAGAAAGTAAGCATGTAAGGGTGCGCTGTGCTGGTAAAGTCACAACAGGCCTTGTCTATGGAGTTTAGCATGACAGAGAACAGACCTGTTGATTAGTGCAAAAGATGGGCTCTACTGAGGAAGCAAATGCTATCTGGCCCATTAAGAATGTTCCCTGCCCTGTTTCTGCTGAGGGAAATAACATAACATAATCAAGTAAACTAGCAGACAAAACCAAGGGTGGCTATCACAATGTGTCATAAATGTTTTCCTGAGAAAGCTTTCACAAATGGTTGTACATGCTGAGCAGCTCCTGGTAGCAACGCAAGAGTTCCTGCTTTTATCTACACCTTCTCAGGTGCTGACATGATCTAAATCATGCCATCATGAATGACTAATTTTTGACATGTACTTTCATGCTTATGTGATTGCCGGAAACACAGGTTTGTATTACCTGGGCTGTCACAGCAAGGTCTTCAGATGTTCATTGAAAATACAATATAAATCCTTACCTGGTCAAATAAACATTGTACACAAGAGCCTCGACTGTTCAAGTGAGCATTACACAAGGTTTGCGTAAGATATAGTCCCTCAAGCCCTCTTTTTAGAAAGAGGAGAAGAGAAAGATGTTCATATGTTCTGTTTTTGTGGTTTCTTACACCAGTTAGGCATCAAAAATGCAAACATTTCTTAGAACATAGACATACAGACCTACACTTTATAATGCTGTAGTAACTACTGCCCTTGTCCCCAAAACATGAAGATATGCTATGGGGTCTGTTCTTTTCCATGGGTAAGTCTAAAGTGTATTAGGCTTAGTATGGTCTGGGTACGGTTGCATTCGTGAACGAAATTGTCTGCAGCACCGAGGCGTGAATTATCTGATCACGCTGCAGTGCTGGTAAAGAGGTGGAGTGATTATCTAATCCACAACACAGAGCAGGTGCCTCATTTTCACACTCTGAAGAAGACTAAATCTGTTGATTCAAATTGATTATGACTGGTGAAGCTAAGCAAATGTTTTTTTGTTCTGCATTACTAAAAAGATAAACACTGAGAAGAAAAAAGAATCACTTGAACACTGCTACATAACATTGACATAACCATGCTATAGAATCTCATGGCAGCTGTCATATGTTTTCAGATTAATAATTTATATCCACTAACATAAATGCTGATGTCATGACAGCTAACTATAGTACATTTAGCAAAAATTAGACACAGGCTGTAACAGCATCCAAGGATGGACAACTGAACAGGAGTGTCTCAGACCACAACACTAGAGGGGGCCCAAATACTTCAGACCATTCACTGCAGATTAGATGAACTAATAGCCCTTGGATATGTACAACAGACAATCATTTAAATGAAAAAAGAAATGTTATCTGTTCTCAGGCCCCTCAAGTTATTATAGTTATTATTATTACTGGGATTTTTGCTCTTCTAAGTGGATGTTTTAGACAGTATATAGTAGTGGTTTTAGTGATATTGATGACTTTGTTTTGCTTTGAAGAAAAAGAAAAATCACAATTTAGCTCTTACAAAAAAATGCAATGTAGACACAATAGGATATCACATGTCAATAAGACAAATTAATACTTTTTAAAAAACAAAAAATAAACAAAATTCCAGGGTTTGTAAAGTACATATAACCATGGAATATTGTTTAATCTCATCTTTCAGGTCTTTGTGTTTGTTTGCTTATGTTTTTTGTTTTTTTTAAGGGGGGTCCTCACAAGACCAAGATCAGTCCCTGACATTTTATCATCTGTCATGACAAATACCTCTAACTGGAAATGACGCTGTTAACAGCTCATGACAGCATATGGTAGCTGCCATGGCATGTTTATGGCATGGTAATTTCAGTGTTATGTAGAAGGTTTCAAGCTTCACAGAGTTCATCAAATATTATAAACCAAAAGAATCTGCTCACACCTCCAAATGCCTAGAAACTGTTTAGAGAAACACTTAGGCAATCAACACCCACTGAACAATCAACAATGAAGCACTGATTACTGCGTAGGAGGTTCCTCCCGAATGTGTGATTACAGCATGGCTAGCCTGACATCTTAATGGCCTTACGACCGTCTATGGAGGAAATACAAAGTGAATCACACGGCTGAAACGAGGAACAAGGTGGACAAAATGGTTGCTTTCAGTAGACACCAACCAGCTGCTGTGAAATGCTGTCAAAAGCATAACTCACCAAGTCCAGTGGATTTTTATTTTAATGGAGAATCAAACCTAAATGTCATTCAATTTAGTGCAGTTAAAATAGTCTATTTGATGTGACCTTAGTAGAATCTCATACTACCATTAGTATTGGAGGCACCATATGTAATTGATAAAATGTTTAATGGGAGTGTTCAGGTGTGGCATTTAAATGTATGTCATAGTTCGAATGAACACTGCTATGATGTCATCTGTGTTTTCCCTGTACGCTAAGCAACAGTAGGCCATCTGTCAGGTTTCATGCAAACATTTACTCATATAATAAATGTTGCACAGTAATTTTCAGGATGGGGTAACGATTAAACGTAAATCTTGTCAACTACTTGTACTTTTGGCATGATGATGCAAATGCAAATATAGGCAGGCCAGTCTAGCACCTAGTCTCCTTTACTATATCGACATGCTGCTGTTGTAATGTGCCTGATGTCGCTTGGTGTTGTCTTGCTGAAAAAAGCAGGGACGTCCCTGAAAAGATGTCATCTGGATGGCAGAATATGTTGCTCCAAAATGTGTACAACCCATGCCATTAGCACTAACACCCCACGAGACCATGACAGATGCTGGCTACTGGTAACATTCAGGATGGTCTTTTCATCTTTGGAGAACATTCATTACTTCTAAATACGATCTGAAAGGTGGTCCGACCACAGCACACATGTCCACTTTGTGTCAGTCCATTAGAGATATGAGCTTCTGTTTGCGTAGTACATTTGTAGACAAACTGTGTCTGCTGAAAAGGGTTTTCTAAATTGTTTCCAGGCCCTTGTGGTGATATTCATTATAGAAACATGTACATTTTAAAGGAGTGTTGTCAGAGGGATCAAAGGTTATGGCATTCATTGTTGGTTTTTGGCCTTTGCCTTTGGCACACAGAGATTTCACCAGATTCCATAAATCATATGATGATATTTTGCACTGCAGAGGGTTGAATACCTGAAGTTCTTGCAAATGCTCCTTGAGAAACAATATTCTTAAACTGTTTTTTTTTTTTTTGGCAAAGAAGCAAGCCTCAACCTATCCAACTCTGCCTTTCCTGGATACTCCTTTTATACCCAAGCATGATTTTTGGAAGATTTTATATTTCTAGTCTTACATGTTTTGAAACGTGTTGCAGATATATCACTTTTACAGTGAGCATGTATTTACAAAACATTATGGTGTTTAAAAGGTAAAACATTAAGTATTTTGTCTTTTTTTTACTTATTCATTTAAATGAAGGTCAAAGTAACCTTGCTTTCTGTTTTTATTTGCATTTTGCACACTGTCCCAACTTTTTTGGATCTGGGTTTGTAAGAAACAAAGTCTGACATTTATTTTTACGCATTTTAAAGTTATTCATTTTTTATGAAGACTTTTTCATTTAAGCATCTTTCACAGAATATTTCCAAATCTTTGAAGAACTGCATGGTTTGCTATCATTCTGATTAGTCTATTTATTTTTGTTTTGCTCTTTTTAAACTCTACTTGAGTTTAATTAACAAAATAATGATTAAATTATTTGATTACTTATATAATCAGTGGTGACAACTCTACTTCAGTGGAATATCTGTTTGTCTGATTTTATATACCCAAATAATTAAAAGCTAATTTGTTATCCCACAGGCTTCTAAAACTAACCAACAAAATAAAATGTGACCAATCATTTTTGCTTATTTTTGTCAGTGCTAAGGTTTGGTCGATTCATTATTGAGCAGTTAAGAGATTTTAGGAATAAACTAGACTTTGTGCTCATGTGGATAAGATATGTGGTGATGTCCACTAGATGGAGTTATTAGCAGGGTGGAAGCTCCAAGTGCTCACAGTGTTAGCTGTGCATTATAAGGGTCTTTGACTGCCACTGAATTTTAACATTCTATTACTTCATGTTTTTTACATTGATTTTATTTTAGGATCTTGCATATTTACATATTTATTTTGTGGGTTTCCCAGACACAAAGACCCAGACCCAACAGTTTAAAAACAAGATTCCTCAACGAGCCGTTGTAAGGATTTTATGTCACCTCTACAGTGAATAATGTCAGAAGATTCAGGAAATCTGGACAGATCTCTATGTTGTTAAGGGCGAGGAAACCATGACTGAATGCCCATGACCACCAATCCCTCAGATAGCAGTGCATTAAAAACTGCCATGCTTCCATGATGGATATCGCTGCATGGGTTCAGAAATACTCAGAAAAAACATTGTCAAAAAGCACTGGTCATCTGAAATTGACTGATGCACAGTGGAAATGTGTATTATTGTATGACAGGTCAGTCTTACAGATTGAAATCTTTATAGAAAGATGAATGTTGTGTTCTCTGGGCCAAAAAATAAAAACACTGCCCAGATTTTTACCAACTTAACTAACTAGTGATGCAACATTACCCTGCCTCAGAGTGGCGCTGGCTTACCCAGTTGGTCCTTAGCTTAGCCTAGCAACTGTAACTATGGTGGGATATGGTGAAAAACCTTACAATATGCTGTAACATATTCGTAAATCTGAAAACTTGCCAAATTTCCAAAAGGTTGGTGAAAATGTGAACTGTTACTCAATTGAAGACAGAAGAGGAGTTGTGTAAGTTCTCAGTTATGTGTGGAAGAGCACATTACCAAAGAGAGGATGAATTGTTAAACCAAACATTTTGCTGCCACTGAAGCATCAGTGCTGCTATGGTGAGTGAGTGAGTGAGTAGCCAGCCAACATGGGACTTCCCAAATACCAGGGGGTATTTCGCACACTGGGCCAAAGCCTTGGGAACATATGTTGCCTTCTAAAAGTCTTTTCAGTGGTGTCCAAGCTTATTTCAACATGACGACAGCAAAACACATTTTGCACGTTACAACAGCATGGCTGTGTAATCAGATAGTTTGGGTGCAGTCCAGACCTGTCTCCCATTGAGAATGTGTGGCACATCATGAAGTGCAAATTAGGACAGTGAAGGTCCCCTACAGTTGAAGCACAGCTGAAGACAAGCATAATGGAAGAAAAGCAGGAAATGTAGCTTTTAAAACTGGATCAGTGCTTTTCTTCAGTCTTCAAAAGGAAATGTGATGTAGCACAATGGTAAATATACCCCTTTACAAAAATACATACATAATATAATAATGTCTCCAAACTTTTTTGGAATTGAAGTCTGTAAATGAAAATCAAGGTAGCAGTTTCTCATGAGTTTGTAAACACTGGCGAGTTTGTAGAAGTGAAAATCCTCTGGAAAAGTACAGAAATTCAGAAAATGTTTTGGAAAAGTATGAAAATTCTACTGTCAAATTAATATAGACTCAAAATGCCAAAGACTCAAAAGATTTCAAATTCTGCTTCAGGTTAAAAATCCTGGAGTTGGTAGATACTTATTCTCTGCACTTATTACTCTTATTCTCTACTTAATATAGTCTGCCTAATGAATCATCCATTTCATCTTTTCTCTAGCCACCACAGTTCATGCCTTCTTTACAAATAGCAAAAAGTGAACATAGAAAGTTAAAAGTTAAAATCTTAAAAAACAATCTAGACAAAGTCTAGAATAATTTCATCATAAGGAAAGGCCGATAAACTTGTATTAGAGAGAACACTTAAACTGATGCTCACTCCACCACTGCATCGCTGTGCGATGGCTCTGCAACATTTTTGCAAAGCTTTAGTTCAGGTCTTTGTTCAACATTCAGCAGTCCACCTGGCACACTAGACATCAGCTACAGGTTAAGTAGAGCAGATAAAAGTGTGTGCTCTCCAGGGGGATGCCTACCACTTCATCAGAACGAGTGCACATTGTGCCTGCCTGTTGTCTGTCTGTGGGCCTAGTTCCTTTTAAGATATGAGAGACACTTTGCCTTTTGATCTCGGATTAGACACCTTCAGATCTTTTGAACAGGGGATCAATTTTCACATAAAAGGCTTCTTACCTCTGTTTAAGAGCTACTGACTCATGGCATCACACCAGCTAATCTTAAAGCTTTCTTTAAAAAGTGAAATCACATAATACTTATACCTTTATTCATTCATGCATCATATTTTTGAAGTGCAGGAATACCCTCTCAGGTAAAAAAAAAAAAAAAAACAAGACAGAGAGGGGAAAGGGTGTTAGTATTTATATTGAGTGCATTGATTGTTCTAGCAAACTGCTATTTATGTTTATGCATTCAGTGCAAAGCCATGCCAGTGTAAAACGATTCACCTTCCAAGCTTTCAAGCATTAATCCTGAATAAATGTTCAAAAGTAAAGCAGCCATCATATCAACTCCCAGCCCTAGTTGCTAGAGAGAGAGAGGAGACACACAGAGAAAGAGAGAAGGCAGGGGTGCTTCTTTTTGATTTCAATGTTAAGTTAAGGGTATTTTACCAATTTGTTTCACCTGCACATGATGTACCCTGTCTGGCCTTCTTAGTGTCTTCGCCTGTGTAGTTCATGTAAACAATGATTAACTACCACCTTCAGAAACACCTGAAGCTACTCAATCTCAGCATGAGAGCTGTTGTTATCAGAATGTAGCGACCTATCTTTTAGAACTGAAACAGCTGCAAACTTCAGTGATGTCTCGTCCTGCTCATTTCGCTAACTCCTGAAACATGCAGGAGTGGCCATGTATGTTGACTCAGTCTATTAATTATTCTTTCTGACTTATTAATAATAAAATCTATGGTAAATCCAAAAGCTGGGAAGCTAACTCAGTAGACTAGCACTGATGTTGGCAAGATCTTCATTTCACTGACTGAACATAGCTACGCTTTTAGGTAAAAAATGCTGCGAGCATCATCTGACCCTTGTTTCTTTCTTCTGTCTCATTCTTTCCATCTCATCTTGCTGGAACACATATGAGGGAATTAATAGATTGTGTGTATTAATTACTGACACTATTTCTATGACAATCATCCTAAAAAAGTAGTTATAGCTAGCTAGCCAGCTAATGCTGTTAGCTAAAACTGGACTGCATTAAAAAGCTAGCTAGTTAACTCGTTACATTGATAGTGGCAAGACAAGAGCTAACTTCACTTTGCTGGTGACTGAACTGACTGACCTGACAATTCAGTCTATTCTCAGGCTCTCACGCTCAACATTTCTCACACATTTTTACCCAGTGACCTACTGATGAATCTGAACCACTACTATTGCTTAGCTTTCACTGATTATAAACAGTCTGGACCGGCACTTTGGTTTACTCGAATACAAGAGGAAGAGAGCATGCTAGCTACTTAGTCACTGCCAGTCTGTGTGTGTTGTAGATCAGTGGGGGCAAGACTGGTTTCCATAGTAACAGGGAACATATAAGGGAGTTCCACTGAACACAAAGTACTCATTTTTCAGAAAGTAGAGAAACGCCTTCACTAAACACACACCAAATGGGCTCGAACTGAAGGAGAAGGAAAAGGAAAACCTGGTCACTAAACGAAAGATTATTAATAATAATAATAATATACATATAGCAGGTGTAGTTTGCTGTGGAATTAGTACAGTTCTGTCTTACAAGCCAAACAGCAAGAAGTGCTAAAATCTGTCTATCATAGTTACAAACTTTCAGCATCTCTTGCACAGATATAGTCACGCAATTCCTTGATTTCATTCACATATTAAACTTTCATTCCTCTTCGTGTTTCCTTGTGCATCTTTTGTCATATTTGGCACTTCATAGAATCTGAAGATAATAATGTCTTTGCTGAGGCGTTTGCGCAGCATTGTTCAAACACTGCAGTAGAAAATGAACTGCGCTGGAGGCCTGCTACTGTACCGCTAGGCTGGACTGGCTGGTGTTTGAGACTGCAGCAGTAGTATCACCATTTGTCTGCCAAATTAATAAAGATACTGTTTCATTTGAAAGCACAGAATAAAACTGCCCCCACCCCCCCACCCCAAACAAAAGTGGGGGTGCAGGTGCTCCATTGTTGTAATATGATCATTTACTCAGGCATCTATGAAAGGCAGTTAGTTCATTTTTATAACATGTAAAATGTTTCTCTTTGACTGGATTATCCTCGATCGGAACGTTAGGCATTGTCATTAATCGCTGAAACGATTAACAGTCATATTTTTTGTTCATGGTCATACTGAAAACTGTTGTCAATAGTATGACTAAATGAGAAACCAGTGCAAATGACATTATGCGTTGCCAAGAAATAGACAAAAGGCTTGTAGTTGTAAAAAAATAAACAAGATAAATCAGTGTGGACAGAAAACATAATCCTTCATTAACGGGTTTGTTTAATACTGACTTGTTTTAATAAATATTTCAGATAATAAGATACTTCACTGTAAGATCTCTGTTAGAAAGCTGAACAGTATTGCATTTCAGCAGATGATGGTTCTTGGGGATCAGAGGGGCATGTCCTGCTGTAAAATGTTTTTGTTGACCAGCAAACATCATTGACCTCCACCCTGCACTCGAGGAGATCTGTGTGTGTGTGTGTGTGTGTGTGTGTGTGTGCGTGTGTGTGTGTGTGCGTGCGTGCGTGCGTGTGTGTGTGTGTGTGTGTGTTTGAAAACACAAGCTCCAGCATTTTCACATGCACTGCAGTCATCAGAGAATGCATCATGGAGAGGAAGAATAGAGGGGGAGTGAGGCAGTGCAAGAGGCCATTCTTCCTAAAGATGCTGTCTCGCTCCCCCCGGCTTAGAGCTCAGGTGGTACAGTCTGGCTGTGTGTCAGAGATATTTAAATGAGAAGGGGGAGACAGAGGCTGCCTCAGACAGCTGGCAGGAAGCAGGAAGAGGAGAGAGGGGGGAGTGGAGTGCATCGGCCCCATCAGCTGTGTTTACTGTATGTATGTATGGATGTATGGATGGATGGATGGAAGTGAAAATGGAATGTTTGCGTCTTTTATTGTAGACATGTGTTTGTTTTGGAGTGCGTGTCTGTTGTGGTTCTCCCTCTCCCTTTCTTTCTTTCTTTCTTTATTTCTTTCTTTCTTTCTTTCTCTCTCTTTCTCTCTCTCTCTCACTCCCACCCCCAACCATGTTAACTTGTGTACAGTAGCCTTCCCTGAGTGGCTAACATAGCCCATCTTGGGGTCGTTGAGGCCTTGAGGAGACGGCTGCTCTCCAACAATCTCTCTCTGCCCCCCCTCTCTCTGTTTATCCCTCTCTCTTCCCCCTTTCCTCATTTTCTACATCTCTAAGCCCTCAGCTGTGATGCTGTCAGCTCATGCTCTTCCCTGGGGATATATAGTTTAGTGTGTGAGGGAGAGAGAGAGAGTATTTCACAGTGATGTGTATTGATTGTGCTCTTTCTTTTCTTTCTGTGAAGGTGATGAGAGTAGAGTTATGAGTATAATAAAAGGCAAGCACTGTATCACTTGCTGACAACACAGTAGAAGCCCTAATGGAGAATGACAATGATGCAGATTGAGAGGAAAGAGATTAAGTGCTGCCCTGTTTTGTGCTTGTGTGTACGAATTTCACATAAGAACAGATGGTGCTACATCTTTACAGATCTAAAGCTGGACTGGCTGATGTTTGAGACTGCAGCAGTATAAAGTATCACCATTTGTCTGCCAAATTAATAAAGAAACTGTTTGGCCCAAAAAAAAGAATTTACACAATTTACCCTAAATGCAGTCGCTCAGTCAAGTTCTGCTAGGTGGCCAAGGTTTGCTTCTTTAATTTCATGCTGGATCTAGAAAACTAATGTTGCTCATAAGTAATGGAAGTTTGTCACCCCATATATTTTCTCGGTGACGTAGACTTCTATTACATTAGCCTCATAGGTGCAAAATAAAGAAATAAAAATCAGATACCAGACTTTACTTGGCACAGTTTGCCTTTGGCACCCCTTAACTGAAATTTAGTCAATCAGTCAAGACATAGCTAATGTCTAAAGTTTGCTTCTCTAGTTTAGTTTTCAATGAAGAGAACATATAATGGAAGCTTTTTTATCCACCTTTTAGTGCTATGCAACACGCTGTTGACTCAAGTACTCAAGTAGTCAAATTTAGTTTTTAAGTAATCAACTATGTTAAGGGTCAGGGGAAAACTATAAATTTGATTGCCTTAAAGAATCATTAAAAATTCATATTGTCACTGGTTAAAAAAAAAAAAAGAAAGAAACAAATATCGCAAAAATGATACGTGAAAGCAAAAGTTTTCTGTGCTTTTAATATATGTCAAAGTAATTTTGGACCATTTGCATTAATCTATATTTATTACAAAATTCTGACCCCATGTTAAAGACTACCATGTTAAAAATCTACAATCTACAAAGCATTCCAGAAAAACCAACAAAACAAACTGCTTTCATCTCACGCAAGCTGCGCTCCCAGTGCTAAGCTAAGCTATTGGTCAGTTGCAGATTGCTAAGGGCAACAGTGGGCAGTTTTTCACACTGACGCCTTTGGGGAGGATTTGTTTGCGTTTTGTGGAGAAACAGAGGAGCTAAATGTCAACCATACTGATGATAAATTGGAGTGCAGTGAATCAATAAGCCACTTTTAGCAGCCAAAGTCACCTGCAGCCCTGAGGTCAGACAGCCTGGAATATATGTAAACGCATCAAAGCTGAATGGTAGGCCACTGTTTATGTGGTTCCATGGAATAGTGATGGAAAAAGCTGTTTATTATAAACCTGTTTATTTATACCTTTTGCATATAAACTGCATGTTTTCATGTTTTTAAATTAAGTGACGGGGTCAGGTTCAATTTGTTCTGAATTATTGTCCATTAGAGGATCTCAAGCTTAAGAAGAGGATTTGGTACTTTCGCCATCAGTGTAAAAATAGTGTAAAGCTTAAGGGATGTGGTCATATTATGGTAAGAATTTGAGTCCCAAAGGCTATAGATTCTATTTTTACACTAAGGGAGAAAGCATTACAATCCTATAGTTAAGCACCTTCTTCATCAGGGCAAAAATAGGGTGTAGGCCCCATGGACTCTGGATTATATGGAGAATCTGAGTAATAACTTTTTCCATTGTGTGGAAGAATACAATAACACAGTGGCACCACAGTGATGCAGAGTGGTTGGACTGATTCAGAATGACAGCACACTACCACTGCCCTCCTAGCCTCAGGATGGCATTGTGGCTTTGACAGTATGAGTGCTGATCCAGGACCCTTAACATTCCAGCTTTGTTTCATACAAAGGCGTATTACTCAGTAACTACAGGGACTTCAGTGTAAACTACTGGGGCTATTCTTAGGTTATAGAAGTGTGTAATTAAATTTAGGGCCCATGGCTTGTTCAGTGGTTAAACTGAAGTCAGTCACAGCTTCTACTTTGAACACCAAAGTCTCCAAACCTCATGTTCATCTTTCTAATCTTCCCACCAGATGCTCTGGTATAGAAAATGTACAGTATGTTAATAGTGGAGGGGGTAGTAGACTGCCACACAATTTTCTGACCACTAGCATGTCAATCATTTTCTTACCCAATCATTTTCTTCTTAAAGCCCTGTTTTGCTTAAAGAGGCATCCACTATTAAACTATTTTCATCAGGGTAACACAGGTAAAGGCACCAAAATAAAAGTTGTGAAGTGGATGACATGGTTTCAACCAATGACAAAAACATTCAGTCTTAAAATCACAAAATGTGTGTCTCCAACTGAACAAACTGATGTATCTATTTAGAGACAGAATGTGCTGTTTTTTAACACATCTGTTTTAAGAGTATACAAGCAATATAGGCTTCATGCCACCTGTATAAGCTTGCATTGTCAGGTGACATAAGCCTACATAAGTGTTTGTAAATTCCAACTTTAGCTAAGTCATCAAAATTGGTGAATGTAACTTTAATAGCGAATGATACCTAATGGAATAAGCTATTATAAACATTTATATAGTATATATAAGTATAGAGTTATGATAGACAGAGATAGATAGAGAGATTATGTGAAGTTTAGAGTTCTGTCAGTATGTAGTTGTCACGTAGCCTTATGAACAGTACCCTGCAGTAAAGTGTTACCTAATATTTTAAACCGAACCTTTTAAAAGCAAAAAAATAGTTTCAGCTGTTTTTAAAAATGTGATTAACTAGTTAAGAAATAGTTGTTTTGGTAATGTATGCCAAATATAAGATTCAGAGGAACGTTATCAACTGCAGTTTCATTTAGTTTTTTCCAAGTAGTGTGCCATCTTATTAAAAATACTGGATCTAACTTGGCCTCGCCATTGTAAACAATCTGGCTACACCCCTGTTTGCTAAGTACATAATAATTTACCCATGCAGTTTGTATAATATTAATTGGTTTGTACACTCTCAGGAAAAAAGGTGCAAAACTGTCTCTGGGGCAGCACCCCTCTTGTCACTGGGCTGGGACCCTCAAGGGTACATCTCAGTACCTTAATTGCAGTAATCTCCAATTAAATGTTTAACATGTAAACAAAGTCATTCAGGCAATTTGATGTCACATGCTTCCTTCTAGGGAAAATTGCCGAGTCAGAATTGTTCACAGTGTTGGTGATAGGAACCAGAAATCTGAAGAGTTTATTGCTACCTCACAAAAAGCTGTTACATGAAATGTTTTTGAATATTCTGCCTGATACCTGAGACATTGTTTTATGATAGATTTGAGATAAGGTTTTTGGCCTAAAACACATTTTTAAAATCCATTAATGCTGGAGATGCGCATGAAGAGTGTGCAATGCCAAAAATAAATAGTATTAAAAAAAATATTTTTTCAGGTTTATGACTTTTTCTTATTGAAGATGATATCTTGGCAAGTGACATTATCTTAAATCTAGCTGACATGTCTATTGTTTCTCAATTTGAGATTATTCTCATCTTATTATAAGATTGTCTGTCTTATTTGCAGACATTTTACTTCTTTTATCCCCTTAAATAATGATCCGAGGCTGATTGCATAATAAGACTTATTATTTAAAAACTACAGGAACTTTAATGCAAACCATTTAAGGGGTTAAATCATTTTATTTTTACATATTAACATACATTGGAAGTTTTGTTAGTTTCAAGCATATTTCTTAAAATAAGCAAAAGCTATGCTGGTCTATGCTGGGTCTTATATAGCAGGGTAACTCCCACCCATTTAATTTATACTAAGATTTCTTATACAGTGCGAATCAGTCATTAATATTACATACGTCCTGTGGTAAAACTACATTACCCTACCTCGCCATGGAAAACCAATCCCTTCTGAATAGCACTTAAGGTATAGGCTGCGACCAGAAACTGTCCTCCTCACCTCCATGACCTGAAAACAGATTTTGTGACACCATTTTACCTGCTTTCCAAGTGCAAAAAACCCTGCTCCAAACCCCCTCCGATCTTCCAACAGAGGACACACGAGTGTGTTCTACACAGGAAGTTGTTTACAGATTTAAAACTGCATGCACACCCAGAGAGGACTGACAAACATGAAGCAATCCTGCTAGACTTTTAATTCTGTGTTGTTTGTGTTAATATATTATCTGGTGTTATGAATTTTGTACTTGGTGTAAAACAAAATAAAAAAGTATGGAGTAGAAAACCACACAGATGTATCTCTGTGTAGTAGCTGTGATTGGATGCAGGAGTATTAGAGGCTTTTAAGCCAGCAGTGTGATTGGCTCAGCTCATCAGTACATGACATGAGTGGTAGAGACATTGAAAGGAATCAGCTGTCCCATTTCCCCAATATGTCTACTTCTCTCCAGTCCTCCTGCTCCTTTCCTCTCCTCACATACTCTGTCTAGTTTTGGTGTCACAAGACCCAACTTATTTACATATTTCCATCTATTAAGCCTACAGCAGCTTAGACCTGCCCATTCATACTGAAGTCCCAAGGAGTGTTTCATCTTTTACTGCTTTTCTAATGTGACGTAACAGAGCAGCCATTCATCTTACCTCAATATTCATTAGAATCAAATAGCCTGTTTGATTATAAGGAATATTTGTAATAAGTGGACCTCAGGGGTAAACAATAAAGTACAATAAATGTGTAAGACGTGAGCTATTATGTTTGGTTGTTCATAAGCTATTCAAAGGCCAGCCAGTGAACCTGCATTTTCACATCAAAGGTTGCTGCAGACCATCCTTCTAAACTGGTTTATGTTAGTGTCCTGGTCTGATTCTGAAGTAGAATCCCATTTCTTTTAGCCTCTGTTGTTCATGTTTATGGACCACAGCCGGCTTAGTCGGAGTGAGTGAAGTGTGTTTTTCATTTCTGGCTTTTGTGTGGTGATCCTGTGAAGAGGATGGGTGTTGCGTAACCATGGAGGCCGAGGCTCCAAATATAGCAGCCATTAAGAGATTAGACATAACCCAGCAGGCTCATCTGTCTGTGGCGTTAGGCTAGCCCTACGCTGGCCTTCTGCAGTCAGCATACGCATTCTCTTCTTACTCTTACTCCCCCACTGTCCCTTATCCCAGGGTTGAAAATGATATAATAATGTGTGAGAGTACTTTGGAGGCGTAATAATAGGCCTGTGTTAACTAATAATGCATTTAGCTTATAGGGCGGTATGAAAATGCGAGGGGGAGGGTGTAATGAGAAAGCAAGAAAGAAAGAAAGCTAGACAGAGAGACAATCTGTGTCCACCTACTGTGCTTCTGTCTCCCCATGGTCTCTGATAATGAACTGTCAATGTCATAATTATCCTCTCCATCTGCCCATACATTCAGCCCCCACGTTTTAACTAGCTAAGTGCTCTCCTCATGACCCCAACATTAATCGTGTTCAATTAAATCACAGAGCACAACTGCACAGCACAGAGCAGCCTGACAGTGAGCAATCTGGTCACTGAGCTTTTCTGCATAACTTCTCAACAGCACAGTCGGTTTGTACAGTTTCAGCTATTTCCATATTGCAGCACCACTGCTTTTATGCACAGCAGTCTATAATATAAAAAAGTTTTGTAGATTTAACTGCATTCTTAGTGAATGTTAATCATTCTGGATGTATAATAATAATATTAATTAGTAATATCTTTATTTGTTACCAGAGGTGGGAACAAGTCACTTGTTGCAAGTAACAAATAAGTCTCAAGTCTTCACACTCAAGTCCCGAGTCAAGTCCCAAGTCAAGACAGTCAAGTCTTGATGAAGTCCCGAGTCATCGAAGGCGAGTCTCGAGTCCCAAGTCTGAAATTCTGACATAAAATAAACTGAGCATAAGCACAGTAACAGACATTTGATGACTTTGCTGTTTATTCAGTTTACAGCAGTAAATAAATTCATTCACATGAAACATAATCGACTGTGTGCAGTGAGACGAGTCTAGAGTCTTTCTGAGTCAGCGTCCGAGTCACTGGTGTTTAAGTCAAAGTTGAGTCACAAGCCTTTCTCAGAGTTGAATCTATGATTATTTATGTTAAGAATGTAGTTAAAGTTGTTCTACCATAAATGCTAATGTTGCTAATATTACATGAAAGCTAATAGTCATGAATGAGCGTGATGTCATTTGAAATATAGTAGCAGTGACCAGTCACTATCATTCATTGTTATCAACTATAGCGTTATTGATTGAAACTTTCAGTTATAGGGATATGGTTATAGCAACAAGTAGGAGTTAGCTTGGCCAAATGACTAAATTATTCATCACTTTGGCTCTAGCTGGTTGCGGCCTGGGCAATTCTGACATACCCATTAAACTCTAGGCCTCTTATTAGGTAGAAAAGTCTCAATATGTACATTGTAGTTCTATACACATATCTATATCTATATATTCTATATCAAAAAATGATACAAATGATGCCTCTTGGGCAGTATCCCTCTCGTCACTGGGGTGGTACTTCAAGGATACAACTCAGTACCTTTAGTCAGGGAACATAATTGTACCAGAATCCATTGAAATCATACTTTCTATTGAATTTTCAATAATATATTTCAGTATTCTATTCTAAGTTCAATTGACCCCACACAGCCCATTTTGTCTCCAGGCTTTTTATTTTATTGTTCTAATTTTATTGTTTTAAAGCATTAGGTTATGAAAAGACACAAACATGTATTTTACACTGGAAACAAAATATTTAAAGTACACATTTGGACCTTAAAGCCACTGTTGTATCTTTGAGGGTAGATTTACATTGTTTGTACTTTGGTGAACAAAAAATGTATCTGCATAGAACCTTTATTTCTGAGTGTTCTTTTATTAGAAGAAGTGCACGGGTTATAGAGTTTAAGGACTTGGCATAAAAACTATAGACATGTAAGAAGTAAGGAGAAGATATGACTCATTCAAGCAAGCTGCTAAATTTCTTGGAAATCACTTAAGGTGGAGTTCCACTGTTCTTCTGTATTAAAAGACTCTTTCAGACCGCCCTGCAGTAACACCATTATTTGCTGCAAATGTTTTCATCTAAAGCTCAGTGCAGTGATGGGCTGGGATGATTACAGTCCCAGTAGTTTGCCCTAATCTGCTTGAGGTTAATACCTGCTGCACTGGAAACTGCACTGCCATATAGGAAAATGCAGGGATTAAAGGGGATTCCACTCTTTTTTTTAAAAGAAAATCTGCTTAATTCAGTGATTGAGATGTAAACAAAGTCCTTCAGAGTGGTTTGATGTAAAATACTCCATTCCAGAGAAATTTACCAACTTGGATTTCTGTACAGTAGTGGTAGGAACCAGGGTCGCAATGTCTGCAAAACAAATATAGCCGTTTTATTTGCTGTCTACAATTATCAGTGAATTTATACGTCTTCTGATCTTGTTTATGTAATACTGATAATGGTAAAATAATTTAAAAAAAATTAAAATTATGGTACCTGAGACATTTTTATGACATTATCAACATTACATATAAAATCTCAGAGGACATATGTAGGTTAAACATAAAATTTTATAAACACAATAAAACATTTGTGTTGTAGATGCCTGGTTCCAGTCACCACCACTGTAAAAAAACACTGTAAGATGGTACATTTCTCTAAAATAAACCATTTCACATTAAAGCAATTTGCATTATTTTAATACATCTCAATAACTAAATTATGCAGAAATTTTGAAAATGGGTTGGAATTCCCTTTAATTAGTAGTAGAACATGCCATGTTGTGTCTTTGATTTTATTCAAAATAACAGGATCTGTTCTTTTCAATTCATTCAATACCATTTTTGTGTACTTACGTTGTATCATTGCAAATAAACTGAGGATAGGCAGATCAATAACTCCAATTCTTTTGAATTCACAAAAACATACTGATATTGCGTCAGTTATAGGAATTGGAATAGCCTTAGTATTACTTGATATTGGTTTGAAAAGAAATCCTCCCTCTCATATTTCCCATATATAAATCCATATGCATTCTAGCATCAGCAGTAGGATAACTAAATCAGCGCTGGCACATGATCGCTTACAGAAACAGTTCAGCATCAGACCAATAATTTAAATGTACATTTCAAACGAATATTTAATGAGGTCTTCATTGTACTCCAGAGGAACAGACTTTAGCTGTGCTAAAATTTTATGAATTTTACTGTATTTGTAGCCCCACCAGGATTATTATAGTTTTGAAAGTTTCATTAGTTTTTGTGTTTATTTGTTTTTCATTCTGCTGATTTCAGTTTTATTTCAGTTTGTTTTAGGGGTGAATTAACAGGTTTGTTTTCATTTATATTTTCTGAAAAATAATAGTTGTAGTTTAGTTTTTATTTGTTTAAGTTTTAATTATTAGTATTATGAACACAGAGTCAATGTATATGTGCTAAGGTTTGAATAAGTCAGACAAAATACACTTCTAAGCTCTCATTCCTGCACTGAAAAAGAAAAGCTTAAAGTTTTTCTCAATAATTGGATTTTGTTTTAGTTTTGCAGTGGACATAATAGTTTTATTTAGTTTTCTTGTTTTTTTTTTAACTGTCATTTTTACCAATGCTAGTTCTTTTTTTTTAGTAATAGATTCAATTAACTACAGTAGTCCTGACTTCTACAGAAATAAAGGGGAAAAAATTAAAACTAGTAATAATAGGTTTAGTAATAGTTTTTTTAATAATTGTGGTAATTAACTAAACCTGAATCCTACAGAAATACATGTGATATTGCTCATGCTAATCCAGGTAGTTGTAGTCCCAGTTTTATAAATGCATGTTACATACATGTTATAAATGCAATTTACATTTATATGTAAAGCATTTTATAAATGTTTATTGGCATTGTAAGATATGTACATGAAAATTATCAGCATCGACCCAATACTCCCATATCGCTGCATTTATACCCAGCATTTAAGCAGCACTATCTATAGTAAATACGTGTGTGTGTGTGTGTGTGTGTGCTTGTTGGTGGGCAGCAGCTCCTGTGTCTCAGTGGCTCAGGGGCGAGTGCAGACTACTGTAATATTCATGAGGCTCATGAATAGTTGATTATGCAGTGCAGTGTATGAAGGCTGATATCACACAGAAGGGCAGCAGTGATCAGAGGGGTGAGGAGAAGTTCAAACCCAGGACTGAATATAGACGAAATACCTTACTTTAGCGATACTGCTTCATATTGTAGTGTGATAAAGCACAATGAATAACTCATCATGTAACATGGTTAAGGATCTGCATTATTGCATTATTTTGACCAAACATTTGTTGGATCATGTGAATGTGAAAGCCTCACCTGGTGCTGTGATTGATCAAGTCTCTCCCAGCACATTATATACACGTTATGTTTGGTTAAAGGGCTCATTAAATATGATCATTAAAAGACACAATTCTTGTTTCTCTGAATGTCATAAATGGTAATAAATGTAATAAAAGCAAAAAATAATATTAACCAGTATTATCTGGTATCACCCCCCACCTACCATCCAGCAAAGACACTCTGCAAGCTCAAAGAGCCCCCAATACTGTGTTTTACTTGGAAACATCAGAGTGCAGAAAGAACAATGTGCTATGTTCCAATTCGCCTTGATTTTAAATAGACCTGTAAACAAACATGGATCTTGGATGTAAGCAGTAGCTTACTGAAAATGCAGCTTTGAAATGTGGAATTTAGGCCATAGTACTGGATTTTGATGCAAATGGTTTTGACCATCTACAACAAATCTTGCCCCATCATCAGATTTGATGTTGAGAATTAGAGCTGTTGGCTTGGTTGGTTAGTAAATGCCTACCAAGCAGTTCCTGAGTCTGTGGTCAGAACATCCACACAAACACAGTAATGTTCTTCCATCCAAATGCTCCATTGTGCTGGAGACACAAGCAGCTGTTGAGCTTTGGCTGGCCTGCAGTGTCTGACCCTTTTTGTCTCTCCACCCCTTCTGTGGGACAACAGGAATGACTGCAAAAGCAGGAATGATATTTATTTTCCACACGTTTGTCATACCGTAATTTGGACATACTGGAAATGTTCTCAAGTAATGTTTTTCTCTCTCTCTCTCTCTCTCTCTCTCTCTCTCTCTCTCTCTCTCTCTCTCTCTCTCTCTCTCTCTCCCTCTCTTTCTCTCGCTCTCTCTCACCCTCTCTCTCTCTTGCTGGCAGATCTACGTGGTGGCCGTCATCTCCTAACTTCTCAGTATTCCTTGCCTGGTATCCCAGTTTCCAAACACGGACCCATTGACCTGCGGACCTCCATGGATGGAAAATACAAAGAAATTGCCGAGGTGATTGCCACAACATACGTGTCAAAAGTGTGGGGACACTTTGCTTATTCACTAATACTTTGGGAATATTCTGCTACACTGTGTTTACTGCACTGTGAAAGAGGAAAGCTTGTAGGTGATGCTGGGCTAAAAGGCTGAAATATCTGCATTTTATTCATTATACTGCTTCTGTGAGCTTACAGAAGTAGATGTTATATTTTTCTGTGATTCGAAGGCATATTTAGGCAGATATACACAGTTGAATGCAAGTTTGTTGATTTGGTAAGTGAAAATAAGTTAACACACCGTCTACACAGAACACACTTCTGCACATTTAAAGCACAATTACAGTGTATTTGATTAATCTAATATACTGAAAAAAATTGTGACCTAAAATTTTGTCTGTGCAGAAGTTATGGCATATTTTATGTATTTTTTCAACATGTTAAACTCAAATAAAGAGATATTGTGCGTTGCAATTTGCAGAGAAATGACACATTTAAGTGGGTTCTCTTTAATTTATTTTCATTAAGAATGTGAGCAACAAAAGGATGGCCAAATGTTTGCATACAACTGTACACAAAAATGATTGGGTCCTGGCATTGGCCTACGATTCCCGTTTCGGCATGTCACTAGTATGAAGAGCAGTGGATGTTTTGCCTAAATAATGATTTGACCTTTTTCTTTTCCTTATTGTTAAAAGCACATACTGAAAATCATTTGTCCCAGAGGCTGTTTACACAGCTGAATCGTTTGAGCGCTGATGAGTGCTGACATCACAAGATGCAGTGTGGGGTTTGACATTATTACCAAGATAGCACTGTTATATATGTAATACATGTAATATTTCCATGTATAATAAATCCAGCTAGTCTTGAATATGCTTAGGTTTGCAAGCTGACAAAAATACTTACTCATTTGTAGTAGATTTTTTTTTAAAAAATCTACATGTGCCAAAAATGTTAGCAGGGAGTGTACATTCACTTTTACTGCTAGATTAAAACTGTAATCATAGAAGTGTTTACTTATATGTATATTATATATAAGTATTTATGTGTTGATAAATGTAGAGATATTAGTTTTATTAATATGTTATTGTATGTTTATGTATGTATTATTTATGAATATTTATTAATTATGTTTATGTATGAATGTTTTTTGTGCTGGATGTGTGTGTGTGTATGTGTGTGTGTGTGCGTGTGCGTGTGCGTGTGCGTGTGCGTGTGCGTGTGTGTGTGTGTGTGTGTGCGTGTGTGTAGGAGCTGTTCTCGCGCAGTCTGGCGGAGAGTGAAATGCGCAGCGCTCCGTATGAGTTTCCTGAGGACAGTCCTATAGAGCAGCTGGAGGAGCGCAGACAACGACTGGAGCGACAGATCAGCCAGGATGTGAAGTAATAAAGTCCATCCTTCACTCACTCACCACTGCCCTTCATAACAGCACACAACCACAGCATGCAGACACAACTCCAACACACAGCATGCTAATAAGAATGTTATTTTATTCATCCATCCATTCCTTCATTTTTTCCTTTTTTATTGTCTCCTGAGTGGCTGTGGTACATTTTTCAGTTTTGGCACAACTTGACACAGTTTTTGACAACACCATCTGTTGCCCTTTACATTGTGTGTAAGTTCAATGAAGAATGGACCTAAAGAAATGGCCCAGAATTACTTCCAAAAAAGTCTGGTTCTATTGACTTACATTGAAAGTACAGCATGTTTTTCCTTCTCCTGTAAAGTTACCAATTGGTTTGTTACAACAGTAGTGATGCACAACTTAAGTCTTTTAAAATGCACCAATATAAAAACACTTATTTATGAAAATAACAAACAAGTGAAAGACACAATTATATTTCCCATCATCTATTCAGGCTGCATGTTATTGACATAAAATATATTTAATATTTTGCATGGTCACAATGACCATATGACAGCTGATAAGTTCTGATTAAAATAATGAGTCTCTGACTGGATGTATGTTTTTTATAACTGTTTCTTTGGCCAAATAGCAAAAAAGTGCTCTATAAAGCTGTTAGAAAGCATGCAAGCACTCCCTGAACAGATTTGTCTATAAAGGCCACAAATGTTGAGCTGTACACATTTTGTAATTGGCCATTTAGTCAAATGGTTACAGTACTTGTGCTCCACGTGGGAAAACAGGGTGAAAAAAAAGATTTTCCTAATAAGGAATCGTTCCTTCTCTTCTCGAGGTGATGTTGGACTAAAACCCTTCAAAATTAATTTTGACTTGAACATCAGAGCCTGCTGAAATCCCCATTTTTTTCTTCCTCAAATCTCTTCCCCTTTTAGGTTTGTTCTTTCTGTAGTCTGAAATTCATAGGAACGTCATTCTCTGTCCTCGTCTCACAGGTTTGAGCCTGACATCCTCCTGCGAGCCAAGCAGGAGTTTATGAAGACAGACAGTGCCACGGATCTGGAGTGAGTTAACTGATGCTCCTTGACTTGTGTTCGCTTCTTACTCAAAAGTGTCTCGAAACCTGTTGAGAAGCTCTCATTTCACCTCTTTTCTTTCTTCAGGTACCTGAAGGAGCAGAACCAGGTGCCCACTGATATGTACCCAGAACGAGAGCTCATACCAGAGAGAGAATATCAGAGAGTCGCCATCTCCGGAGAGGAGAAATGTGGAGTGAGTGAGAGAGAAAAACTGCATCTTGTATGATGAAGAAGAAAATGACAAAATTGTCATGTTTTAGTTAGACTTTTCATCTTCTGTACCATATCAAATGCTCAAATTATTAAACTATCAGTGATTATCAACAGCATTAGGGCTAGGATTTGGGTTACGTTTCAGGTTAGGATTAGAGTGAGTGTTCATTTTAGGGTTAGATAAAAGTTAAACTGGTTTTCATAGATATTTAGTTAAATGTAGGTTAAAGAAGTGGACCATCAAAACAAAATGCTACTTATGAAACCTCCAGCGGACGAGAGCACTATGCTTGATTAATGGTGAATCAATGGCTAAACAAAGCTACACTACATAGCTCCCACCCCCTAACCCTCATTTACAGAAGATTTAGTTAAGCCTCTGATATAATCTACTTTACAATATTGTCAACGATTAAGTGATGTAACTTCCTCTCCCCAGGTTCCCTTCACAGACCTGCTGGATGCTGCTAAGTGTGTGGTGAAGGCTCTGTTCATCAGAGAGAAGTACATGGCTCTGTCTTTACAGAGTTTCTGCAGGACCACAGCGCGGTACCTGCATGAGCTGGGCGACAGGCCGCTGGACCTTAACGTGTATGAGGAGGTGCCTGAGACCGCCGTAACTGCAGGTAAAGAAAGTAGTTCACTCTTTGATGAGTACTGTTTCTAATGATAACAGTAATGACTACTAATACTATAGATGTGAGTTCAATGATGGAAAAAAATATTTTCCTCACTATTTCAAAATAAAAGTTTAATGTACTATATAAACACTGACACAGTTTCACAGCATACTGTTGTTGGTACGGCTTCTGGCCCAGATGCACTCCCTCAAAACATCCTGGATTTTGCTTGTGAGATCAGTGTTCCCTTAAGCACTATTTTGAGTTCTTCTTTTTGGGAGGGCCTCTTTGCTAGTCAGTGGAAAGAAGCAGTGGTCATCCCTAAACTCCTGCAAAGCTGGATCATCTTTTTAACTTCCCAGTAGGCAAGAGCTGCTGAATATTCTGCCCTTCAGTGGCTGCTCAAGGACATTACATTTGTTTCTTGACAATTCATTGCTTCATTGGTGTCTGCAGATTTTAAGGCCTTTAACAGAGTTTAACAGAACACTGTAGTCAGTAAAATCCAGTATAGGGTAGTAGAGTCTGAAGTTGAACTAATCCAGTGGATTTATGATTTCAAGTTTCAAGTTTCAAGTTTATTTGTCATTTGTACAACTTGTCAGGACATTTATGCATAGAAATGCTTGTGGTGAGGCTCAGATAATCACTCTACAGAATTTTCTATAAGAACACAAAGAGTGCACTAGTGGCCCAGGCAACTCTCCTTGAATCAATCCTTTCTCTTGTCCTAATCTTTGATGGATGATGCTCTTTTTAATACTCCTAGCTCAATCTGGAAATGTGTAGATGATATGAGCCAGCTGGAGTCCAGCCAACTGCTGCAGCCTTCCACCCTGCAAGATGTGCTTGATGAGCTGAACACCTGGTCCACAAACAGCTCCATGCTTCTTAATGAAAAGGAATATGTGGCCATGCAAATAACCTTCAGTAAAAATCCACCACCCACATCACTTCTTCAAATGAATAACATTCCTCTTTCTGTGATGCCTAAGTTCAAAGTACTTGGACACATCCAGCACAATCTTTGGTGGAATGAGCAAGTTAATTCTATGACAGCAAGAGGCTGCACAAAGTTGTTTTTTATTAAGTACATCAACTGCTTCATGGTTGGGCAAACTTAGTAGCCATATATATTGGCTGCATTAGACTGGTGTTGGGGTATGCGGTGCCTGTGTGGCATGCTGGACATACTCAAACCTTATCAATAAAGATAGAACGTGTCCTAAAGAGGGCATGGCGCATCATTTTTGGAACATCTTATTGCAGTTACCAGCATGCCCTCAATGTCCTGGGCATCCTCTCTCATGAGGAAGGGCCAGAAAAGATTTGCCCAAAGGACCACACGTAGCAGCCATTATGTTAATATTCAATTGGCAAGTAATATTCCACAATATTATGCAGTATTCCCCTATCCCCATACAAGACTTATTAACAGGAAGAAGGGTCTGCGTTCCATTCCATGGCTGAGTGAACAGGGTTTGCAAGTTCTCCATGTGTGTGCATTGTTTTTTTATGGGTGCTCCCATTTTCTCCCACAGTTCAAAGACATGAAGTCATGCTAATTGGAGATACTCAATTACCCCAAGGTGTGAGTGTGTGTGACTGTGTATGTCTGTGTGTCTGGGGCTAGTGACCTGTCCAGGAGGTTTCATTCCTTCTGTTCACTCTGTGCTAGGATAGGCTCCAGCAGCCCCCATGACCCAGAAGGATATACAGCTTATATGATGAATGAATGTTAAAGTTGCATACACATGTTTTGTTAGGGTGTGTGTTAGATGTGTTTACAGCTACTATATTGTTAATATATGTATATTATCACACACACATATACATTAAGTTAGCAGCAGTTTAGCCCACCCATTAAAACTGAAGTGGTAAGCAGTGTCGTTACTGCAGATAATATGCATAATATGTTAGAAGAGCAAATAGATGTTGCACTGTTCAGCAGCTTTCCAAAGGATCCTGACATCCAAAAGAAGTTTCAGGATGTCAGGATCAGAACAGAGGTTATTTACTGTACAAAAATCGGTTTTAAATGCATGAGAATTAAAAACATCCTGTTTAATGGTAAGGGATAAAGAGAGTTTGTTAAATGGTCATGTAAAATAAACTCTGTTTGAGTTTGGGCTTGTATAGGCCTTTTTAAAAGCACATGTGTAATGTAAGAAAGTTGCCAGTTGAACATGCCATACATTCTCAGCTAAACACCAAAGATTATATTTTTCCCCAGATGCTACAGTCCACCCTCCTGTATCAGAGACGCACCCTTATGAGGGCTTAGACCCTGCTAGCCTACCTCCAGACATGGGCTACAGCTGCAAGATGATGGATGGTGTTGTACATGTGTACACTCACAAAAGCAACATGGAGAAGTAAGAAATCTTTCTGCTGCCTTCTGCATTTTCACCATTTGAAATCATATTCAAATATACCACAGCAGCACTGATCACATTCAGTACTGTTAATGTAATCTACTGTTATAATATCTGCTATAAAAACTGTACTGTACTGTTCAAATGCCCTTACCATTGCCAGGGCCACGGAGCTGGATCTACCCTACCCTGACCTGCAGGAGTATATCGTTGACATGAACGTCATGATGGCCCTCATCATTAATGGACCAGTGTAAGTGATGCACAGACCTCAGGTTGAACTTTGGGGTGAAAAGGGCAGAGCTGCATTCTAGGTTCAGTTGAGACTGACTGAGGTGAACTGATGATAAAATGTTGAGGAATTTTCAAAATTAAAATAAAGCCTAAAATTTGGAGATGATGTGGTACAACTTTTCAATAAGGCTCCCTTTATTAAAGGTTTGGGAATGGTTTCAAATGAGTTTTTTTGGCAATTATTAATGGCATCATAAACACCTCTAAATTGTTAATAAGCAGTTAGAACACATAAATAAAAAGGGAAACGGTGATCTGTTGCTTGCCATATAATGAACTCACATGCTTCTCTACTGTTAAACTTCAGATCTTGCAGATTTTTTTTTTACTTTGTCTTCTCCATCAGTCAGCATTTAACCTGTCAACGGCATAAGCTATTCATAATGATCAGTTATAATAGCTCACTGTTTCCCTTTTAATTTATATGTTGTAACTGCTAAGAACTGTTTATTAAATTGTTGTTTTTATTTATGACCTAATTAATAACCATTAGTAAACAATTTTTTAGCTGTTCATAAACCCTTATTGTGAATTGGTACCATGTGTGTATATATATATATATATATATATATATATATATATATATATATATATATATATATATATATATATATATATTCACATATATTGATTTAATAAAGGTATAATAAAACTATCAGGAGTAAGATTGAATGATTTGGTGCAAATATCTAATTGCAGTTTTTCTGATCAATGTTACCTCTACAATATAAATTTTATTTTCTTATTTTTTTCGGCCAAAAAGAGCAGAACATCCACTTTTTCTGGCTTGAGACTTGAACATGCTGTGCCTGACTGCTAGTTATTTGCAGCTGTCTTGTACACATCATGTGGTTGTTTAGTTGCCCCACCTTAAGGCAACAGTAATGATCATATGCACTATACTAAATTTGCAGCTCTTACAATTTGAATGTTGCTCTCTTACAGTTCAGATTTTGATCTAAAATCAACCACTCTGGCAGCCATACTCAGGACTACTGGTTGGTCTTTAAGTTTGATGTGGTTTTTTGACATTTGTTTGTTGGCCACAGGAAATCTTTCTGCTACCGTCGCCTGCAGTACCTGAGCTCAAAGTTTCAGATGCACATCCTCTTAAATGAGATGAAGGAACTGGCAGCGCAGAAGAAGGTTCCTCACAGAGACTTCTACAATATACGCAAGGTCAGCTTCTTTATCTCTCTCATATGTCACTTGTCTGTAAAAGTTAAATGAACCAGTGCTAATTTCTGTATAACAACTGTTTATACAGTATACAATTCCTGACAATGCCCATAACCCTTAGAAGTCTACAGGTCTTATTTTTCTTTGTATGTACCTTCAACTTACAGTAAATGATAAATGATTATATGTAATTACATAAGTAATTACAATGTTATTACATTTATGTTTGGAAACCACGAGTTTGAGTCTGCACTGTCAAAATTTGTTTTGGTCCCATGCATGGAACAATTAGAACATACTGTTTTGATAGTTTCACAATTTCTCTGCTTGTTTCACTGAGCTATGAAAAAATAACCAGATGTAATAAGAAGTATCTGAGGCTATAAACTTAGGAGGGTTAACTGTGATACCTACCCTGTCATCTTTGATCCCATCTGGTCTTTTCTCTCCTCAGGTGGACACTCATATCCATGCTTCATCTTGCATGAATCAGAAGCACCTGCTGCGCTTTATTAAGAGAGCCATGAAGAAGTACCCTAAGGAGATTGTCCATGTGGAGAAAGGACGAGAACAGACGCTGATGGAAGTCTTTGAGAGCATGAACCTCACGGCCTTTGACCTCAGCGTGGACACACTGGACATGCATGCAGTAAGGAACTCCTTTGAGCTTATTTTACAAGTCATCACTGTCTAAAAAAAACAGTCACCTTGAAAATGGGAAAACCTAAGGCAAGGACGTGTAAAGGGATTTTAGTCCAAGTAATTCTGGAGTATTTCTATTGGTCATTTCATCATGAAATGTTCACACAGTGTAAAGGGCAGCTGCTTTGATCAAATAATGTAGAAAAATAAATATCAAAAAACTGTTTTTTGGACAGTGATGATTTGCTGGAAACACATCCACTCCTCTGTCTTCAGATAAGGGCTTCATACATTGACTAGCTACAGTACAATGTCAAAACAGATATAACTAACCCCAGATGTCTGAATTCTTTCTCACTGATCAGGATCGCAACACTTTCCATCGCTTTGACAAATTCAATGCCAAATACAACCCCATTGGAGAGTCGATCCTCCGAGAGATCTTCATCAAAACAGACAACCATATCGAAGGGAAATACTTTGGACATATTATCAAGGTATCTTTTGCAGTTATGTTGTAAATGGACAGTGACGCAACCAAATCACAGCTGAATTTTTGTTGTTTTGCATGAAAGCTCATTTCAGCTGAGGAGATGCTGTGCACTTGTGTGCTGCTTCTTCTCACTGATGTTTGTTTCTGTTATACTTTTCTTCATCATGTTTGGTAGAATGTCTTTGATAACTTTACTGGATAACACTGAATACGTAAAGGCTATGGTGAATTGTAAAATTGCATAGTAAATAACATACCTTCCTCCTACAAGTAACTTATGTATCATTAGAAGGTAAGTGAAATAGCTTATGTTTAATAATAATTTTATAATAATAATAATTTTAGCAAGAGAACAAACTTAAATATGGCATTTGCCTACAAATATTACAGCACAATTTACATACACTATACAACCTAAAAAAAACTACTTAATGTAGTAGCAAGTAGTATTTATTTAGGTTGAATAAAACTAGGTAATTTACTTGATAACTTACTTAATATGTTAAATTCACAAATAGTAATCACAGTAATCACGCATTAATCTGTGCAGCAGTGTGTTGTCTATAGAGGATGTGTAACTTCTTTTTACTTAGAAAATCAACAAAACATAATTTCACTCGGGCACGCATACTTTTGTATACAGTTGCAGCATACATTTCTTCAGTAGATATTAGATAGATTTTTATAAAAACAGCTTATATTTTTTCAGTTAATTTTTTCAGATGGGCTGGAGGTTAGAGAACTGGCCCTGTAACCAGAAGGTTGCCGGTTCAGTCCCCAGTCCTTGAGCAAGACACCTAACCCCCAATTGCTCCCCGGGCGCCGTGGATAGGGCTGCTCACCGCTCCGTGCGAGTGTGCTCACTGCCCCCTACTGTGTGTGTGTGTGCTCACTAGTGTGTGTATGTGGCGTTTCACTTCACAGATGGGTTAGATGCAGAGGTGAACTTTCCCTGTTTGTAAGATTTAAAAAGTGTCTCTTAATAATCGATAGATTCTTATAGAACTAGATAAGGTTATAGCTTGTGTTTTTGTGAGCAGATAATAGATTTTTTATATTACAGATTTCTAACCTTTTTAAATAATCTAAATAATATCAAGCATAATTACGCCATATCTGGTGTGTTTGTATGTATATCATGTTTTCTGTGATGTTTTGTTACATGCAGTGTGGTCTGTGTGGTCCGTCTGCATTGCTTGTCTCCCTCTGCTGACCATGACTTGTCGGTGCATTTCAGGAGGTGATGGCAGACCTTGAGGAAAGTAAATATCAAAATGTTGAGCTACGTCTCTCCATTTATGGCCGCTCAAGGGACGAGTGGGATAAACTGGCCCAGTGGGCAGTCAAACACCAGGTCTACTCCGACAACGTCCGCTGGCTTGTCCAGGTGCCTCGGCTATTGTGAGTGCCTCAAGTGATTCGACATAAATGCTTTTGCATGCAACAAAGCCAAAAGGGCATTGCATATATTATGCATATGTGTAAAATAAATGTAAACAGTTTTCACACATTGATGGCATTTGGCACATGCTCTTATCCAGAGCTGCTTGCCCAAGTACTCTTTTTGGTATAATGTGGGGTTCTTGTACAGCTGGGGGATTGAACCCTAGTCTGCAGCCTGGCAGGCAGCGGTGTTACCCACTACACTATACTGACCACTTCCAACCCTCATACATTTTTAAAATAAATCTGAATCTGAAATTTATGAGCACATTAAAACAGTATTGAAAGAGAACTCAGAACTCAAAACTCTGTGAGGAATGTGTCCTCTGAGGATGTGAGTGAATTATCTACTATTGTCATCATATCTTCATCAGTGTAATGTTGATGATGCATTTGAGACCTAAAGCCAAACCTTCGTTTTATTCTGTGTGTGTGATTTTAATGTGTAAAGACGTATGATGTGGTATGAAAACTCCCATGAAATCTGACGCCTCTGACTGAATTATTATTTCACAATTTCCAGGGAATAGTCTGTAAAATTTATACATATCCACAGTATATAAAATTAAATGTAGAGGGTATTCTCAACAGTGTAGATCAGATTAAATTGACATTTTTCTGCAGTTTTAAGTAACACTACATACATTTTTTTAAAATAAAAGAAGTAGCTTTTATTTAAAGTTAGCAGAAAAAACATGCAGGAAACAGAATCATTTAAAAGTCAGGAGCATCGGGTCAGATCTCACAGGAATCTTTACGACCACATCATGCGTCTTCACTTTTAAAAAGAAGGTTCTAGCATGATGTTTAGAGAGCAAATGTAAAATCAAATGATGACAATAGTAGATCATTTACTTACATTCTTACACTCTTTACTTACATGCAAGGCAAGGTTTTTGATAACATGGTTGCCTTTGTTCCTTCTCTGCAGTGATGTCTACCACACAAAAAAACAGCTCTGCAATTTCCAGGAGATGCTGGAGAACATATTTCTGCCCCTGTTTGAAGTAACTATCAACCCTCGTACCCACCCAGAGTTGCACCTCTTCCTGCAGCATGTACGTAATTAACTGACAGCACTGTGCTTTATACAGCAATACACATCAGACATTGTCCAACCAGATCCCATTACTGCCTGGTCTAAAACTATAGACATGATGAAGTGTGTGATACGTTCACCAGTCAGTGAATGAATTAATTTTATTTCAAATTTCACCCTGTGACAAAGCAGTGTAGAATGTGTGTTTTACTCCTAGGTCATCTCTCATGGCACAATTTACCTCTGATCTCATGCAGCTTCATCACTGACACTGTGGGTATAACACTGTTAAAAAAAATCTAGACTAACCACAGTTATGCTACAGTGGTTTGGCCTACAACATGGCAACCACATTTTCTTTTACAAATCACCGCATCAGTGCTCTAAGACTAAATACTGCAGTGTCCTTCAGGTGGTTGGCTTTGACAGCGTGGATGACGAGTCCAAACCAGAGCAGCACATCTTTAACCTGGACAGTCCTCTACCTGCCAACTGGATAGAGGAGGATAATCCTCCTTACTCCTACTATCTGTACTACATGTACGTCAACATGACTGTGCTCAACCACCTGCGCAGGTAAGTTCTGATGCACTGCTTCCCACAAAAGCTGATAAAACAATGGTTTATACAATTTCCCTAAATGTAGTCAATCAGCCAAGGCATGTTTGAGGTAAGTGTGTGACAATTAAGGCATGCAGCTCACACAATGCTAACTGATACATAAAATTGTCTTTATCATCATATATGATTGTGCAGTGACTGTGAACGTGATGGTGTTCACAAATTAACCCTCCTACAGGAGAAGGAACTTTAACACGTTTGTGCTGAGGCCACACTGTGGTGAGGCAGGACCCATCCACCATCTGGTGTCCGGCTTCATGCTCTCTGAGAACATCTGTCATGGGCTGCTGCTCAGGAAGGTAAGAAGAGGACCTGTTCAGGACGCTTCATTTCTACTGAGATGACAGCATTTAAAAAGAATTTTCAGATGATTTATTGTATGATTTTACTCATTATCAGTGTTACGAGCCTGTGAGCAGGTCCAATATTCCAGTAACCGTGCACATGTACCAGTGTGGTCTCTCTGTCCAAGCAAAATGCACTAGCTGCAAAGGGGGGACCAACTCCATATTAATGCATATGGATTTAGATAGGAAGTCACAAAAGCTCCTGTAGGTGAAAAGTGTAGATGTCCCAATACTTTTGTCTTGATAGTGTATATTTGTATTTCTTTGCAGGCTCCAGTGCTACAGTATCTGTATTATCTGGCTCAGATTGGCATTGCCATGTCTCCTCTCAGCAATAACAGCCTGTTTCTCAGCTACCATCGTAACCCGCTGCCTGAGTACCTGTCCAGAGGCCTCATGGTTTCCTTATCTACTGATGACCCTCTGCAGTTCCACTTCACAAAGGTGAGCACCTTCTCAACTAGCAACAAGTACGTCTACCTAGATATTAGACCCTGAAGAAACTTGTTTACAGTCACTTAAATTTCAGATTCTTTACTTAAGAGACTTAGCTCAAAATATAGTAGCAGTTCTTTGAGTGGAGTTTGTTTGCGGTATGTTCAGGGCTGCATTCAACCCCGACAAAACGTACCACGTTGTTTATTTAAACAGAAATGGTGGTCTGTTGGACAGTCTCTTGTGTTGAAACTGTGGCAGCTGAGAAGGCTGTACTTGGTGTCTCTCTAGCATATTCTATTAAAAAAACTATGATAAATGTCTTTTAGCCTCTTTGATTGTTATGTACACTATGCTGCCACAGTTGCATTTGTAGAGGACGTTCTTATAATCTACTCTGTGCACTGCCTTTTTAATATGGTGGGGTTTATATATACGTCGCTGCTTCACACATCAAATGAGAGAAAACGTACCTCAAAGCCCGTTGTCCACCATTTTGATAAAACATGTCGTTCAACCCAGAAACTGTAGCAAAGCGGTGCGCAGAGTTTTCAGATTGAACGTGCCCCAGATTTGACTGATGAACACAAGCAGCAGTGTGTTTGTATACTCTTCAAAAAAAAGTTTTTTGGAGAGATAGAAGACGTAGAAGAACCACTTTGGATTACTTAAAGAATGTTGGGCGAATAGTTCTTTAAAGAACTCATTTGAAATCACTTAATTGAAAGGTTCTTTGGGAAGCAAAGTGTGTTTCTTCTGTGGCATCTCTCCAAAGAAACAGTGTACAGATACACTGCCATTTGTGTTCATCAGTCAAACCAGGAACAATGGCTGTATTTTCAGCTGAACCTGTCTCTTAACCCTTTATCAGACCAGGGCCTGTTGGCAGGCTCTTTGCCTTCTTCTTTACTCTTTGACTTCTTTTGAAATCTTTTGAGTAAAATGATTGGGTATTTTTACAACACTCAGCTTTCGTGTTTTCAGCAGGGTTCATGAAAAGTAAGTTTTGCCTAAACAATATGTTGAAATTTTTCATTTTCAAGCGATTGTTAAAAGCATATATTGGAAATCCTTGGTAGCAATGTTGGTTTAAAGGCAAATTCGACTGATTGTTAAAATTTTTGCCATAGTCATTTGGAGTGTTTTGGTCTAGAGAAACAAATACACTGTCTTATGTCTGAAACAAAAGAAAAATTCAGATGTACCGCTATTTTACCATTGTAAGTATTACATAAAAACTCAAAAGACGTGTAGGTTCACAGACTATTTTGAATTATAAATAAAATGCCAATACTTGCAATGTAAACATTGTAACTTTTGGTTCGAATCAGAAGTAAAAAATGTAAAGAAATTGAATATGGAGTTGAATTCCCCTTTAAACCACTGAAGGGCTTGAGTGGCTTTGAGTGCTGATATGAAAGCTTGTTGTGCTTTTTCTGTTTTTTCACTTTCCTTTAGTGTGTTATACAGCTATGCGATTTAAATGGTCTGCAAAGTGGCAAACCTCAAGTAAATACCAGAGGGATAAAACTCTCTTCCACAGAAACTATTTTCATACTCTACATTGGAATTGCAGCTCTTTTTTCATTTGTCACAATGACACAATCTTGTACACACAGCAACGCACAACACATATTGTCTACTAGAGGCCAGGAAGAGTTTGTTCAGGTAACCATGTTGAGAAGACTTTCAGGATGTGACTCTGACTCAAACTGATTCGACACAACCAACATCATTGGAAAAAAAATCACACTGGTGTTTCTAGCTGCTCAGAAAAGAAGGGTCTATCTGCAAACAGCAAGACAGAGACAGAATGTGTGGGTCAGAACTGCTCAGAGCACACTGGGGTGTGGAATGCCTTAAGGGAAGAGGAGCTCTAACAGAGCATCTCAGGAAGAGGGTGAATAGAGATATACAGTGTGAGAAAAGTGTTTTTGAAGCATGTAAATCCATTGTAGTAGATCCTAAAAATAAATGTTCAACGTTAAAAATGACCATATGACCAAATGCCCCCCCCCCCCCCGCAACCCTGTGGGAGAAGCGGCTTAGAAAATGGATGGATAGATGGATGTATTGCCTATATTCACTAGACAAACGTGTCTTGCAGGAGCCGCTGATGGAGGAATACAGCATAGCCACTCAGGTGTGGAAGCTCAGTTCATGTGATATGTGTGAACTGGCCAGAAACAGCGTCCTCATGAGTGGTTTCTCTCACAAGGTGCCGACTCACTCTGACACAAAGTCACATACACCTACTCAACATTTATCATTCCCATCACCTAAATCAACAAGAATGATCTTTTTCATGATTAGTGCACAATTATCTAGTACATGAAAGTGCAGTGCATCATGGCACCTTCATAGCATATGGCATGTAGAGTTTTGATGTATAGCACTGGTTCTCAAACCTAAAGACTCCATTCTCTTCTTTTGTTGTATTTTTACTGGTGACTCACTTAAGCTCCAGGAGGGCTATATAATTAGCTAATAAGTTAAATCATGTGTGGTAAAAATGTACAGAGGTTGGCAACCAGGGGATGTACAGGGTATAGATTAAGCTAGTTGGCTTACATTTTTAAGCAAGAGGTTAGTGAAAATCAAACTTGCTCAATTTTCTCTTTATCTTAAATGCAGATGAAAAATAAACATGACATGAAAAATAAACACCCAAAGCTCAGTCTAAAGAACATAATCACTTCTGAATCACATTCACAATATTGTTTAAAAAAAACACAATTTGATATTTTTACCAAATCATTCAGTCCTAAATAACAGTGTGCCCCACATTGTCAGAAACCACATACAGTCCAAGGCAAATGTTTGACCATCCCTGACCAAATGACATGTTCTGTTGATTTTCTAAGAGGAACACATTCTCCACGGAGAACACACTTAAATCTGGCATTCAGCAAATGTTGTTGCACAGATTCTATTTAGTTTAACATTCTGCAAGAAAAAATAAACCACAAAATATTAAATATCCTAAATATCCTATCCTATAACTATATTAAAATGTGCACAAGTATGTTGTATATTTATTAAAGCTAAGAAAATCTAAAAAAAAAACACATAATTTGACCAGGGGCGCCTAAACTTTTGCATACGTCGATGTAGGGCTGGGCAATACCACAATGTGTATGATTATTCTGATAAATTATGTCACAGTACAATAAAATATGCTTTTCTCAACATATCGGGAATATAATTACTTGTAGAAAACTGGCCAACTGCATGTTTCATTGTAACAACAGCAAATCTCATCTTGGTTAATTGGATTTAGTGCAACACAGTAAGCAAAAATAGTGAATAAAAATCATTATGTTCACAGTTTCTCATAGTAATGTTTTAAAATGTAGCACTACTGGTTCTTTTTTCTTTGTTCACTGAAAAAAAAATAATGTGACACATCTTGTGTGGTGAAAATTTCATGAAGTATTGTGATATTAGATTTGCTGTATTGTCCACCTGTATTGTCCACCTCTACGGCAATGGTTTGAGGCAAGTGTGGTGATTTAGGTATGCAGTTTGCAAATTAGTGGTCACAAATCTACTATGCAAAACCAAAAAAGCAAGCTTTTGACATAAAATGAGTGATCGACTACATTGGGAGATTCAGGCTAAAGGGAAAACTGGGTAAATCTGATTTTCACACCAAACTACGTATCAATATATTATCAGTGATAATACAAATGCAAGAGCTACTGTGTAAATACACACTACTTGTATATAAGATACATGCTGTATATATAATGCACTTCCTCTCTGTTTAGGTGAAGAGTTACTGGCTTGGCCCCAGCTACATCAAAGAAGGCCCGGAAGGGAACGACATCCGCAGGACCAATGTGCCGGACATTCGCGTGGCCTACCGTTTCGAGACAATGTGTGAGGAGCTGAATCTGATCACACAGGCAGTAAGTAGCGAGGAGCTGGAGACTATTGAGGAGGAAGGCTCTCTGTGCATGAGCGCAGTGCCGAGTGAACAGTAGGCACATTAGAGATGAATGTTGGCTGCACTGAAGTGATGTAATGCACTGAGCATACCTGATTAAAATGTGTACATCATTTCAACATTATTAAAATACAATACATGAACACAGTCAAAAGCAAACTGAGAGGCACAACCGTGGTGATGTAATATACAGTATTTTACACATGCAGAAATGCTGTACACATTTGAATTAGGTAAGTTCTGTGCAGACTGTGTGGAAATTACATTTTGCATATGCAGCGTTGGCTCGGAACTATATAACTAAACCTAGCATCAGTACTACCTGCACAAATGTCATTCCTCAAGGTGAAACACCTCATGTTGTCAACAATTAGTGGTCAGTTTTCCAGAAATGGTCAAAGCTCCAGTCAGGAATTGCCAAAGCAACACCAGGACTTCTTCCAAGCCGATTACCAGCAAGCATGGCAGATGTACTTATTGCTGTTTTGCTGCAGTTTTGTGTTGTTATTGTTTGTTTATTGCATTTCCAATTCAATTTTATTACATTATCATGATAAAACTGGTCTGGCAGTTGCTGCCAATACTGACTAGAGCTTGAATAGAGACTTAGTTAATGGATCATGGACATTGTACAGTGTACTGTGGACACTTATAACGACTGGCATGGATGAAGCTCCCATGCAGCAGGGCTGCTATTCTACACTGTGTCTGTGATCTCAACCTCATTACAAACAAACCTCCCTCATCTTTCATTTATAAATGTGTGTTGTATTCTTATCTTGATTTGACCTGGTAGTGCTCTGTGTTTATTATTGAAGATGCTGTATGTTTTATTGGTGGATTTAACCATTCGAATCAGTTCTTTTTGTATGTGTGCACTTGGATTATTGTGATTGCATTGCTATTTATTGCAAATGAGAATTTCATATCAAAAGTCAAGTCTATTTTCCTCTGGTCTGTTATCTCCTGATTAAAAGATTTTGAGATGATTTGGGATTTTTTTGCCATCTTTATATGCCAGCATTATCATTTATCATTGTTCATGATTTTGACGTTGTTGTATACAATGAAACATGAAGACTTTAGTCAGAAATCTCACACTCATTACATTGTCTCACACCCACCAACCCTTTAGCCAAACTAGACCTTTAGTCAGGGGCATAGTGAGAACTTTTAGAATAAAGTAGCAATGTAAGACCCAGAGATTTTATTAGAGTGGCAGATTGAAAAAAAAAAAATCAATAAATAAAATAGCATTACTGTATTAAAATGACAGTGTTTTTTTCTCTGTGCATTACTTATGCTGTCCATCATTTCCACATGAATAAAATATTACTTCAATACAACAACTGCCGAAAGTAAACAAAGAAAAACAAAACTGTGTTGATGTAACATGTTTTAGTCATTAATGAGGAAATTATGTATTTCAATCAAGTCAACTAAACTTATTTATTTAGGTTGCATTCAATGCAGGTTAGTCTAATGATAGAAGGTTAGCCCCACAGCACTGTATAAGGTAATCTACAATACCTGCATGTATTCAACTAAAAAAAGATATTGCATCATAAATGATCTCACTTTCCATGACAGGGGTGCCCAGAAGGGAGCCATGCTTCATTCCTGGCAACCCATGGCCACCCCTTGGATACATCTCTGCCTCTATTTCCTGTTGTACTTGATCCTGGATTTAGAAGTCAGTTTTCACTCCTGGCTGAGGTGTGTTTGAAGCAAAGTGGGTGGGTTGGGGTTACCTCTGCTCCAGTTACACTGAAGAATAGCCTACAAACAGCTTTTTCAAATATAATAGTTAAGCTGTACGGTCTTATGCTTAACTATGGCATAGACAAACCCACACCCACACCCAAACAAACCCACACCCACATACACACACACACACACACACAGACCTTGCATGAGAAAAGAAAATAAGTGAAAAAGAAAGCTAAATATATTAAAAGATATTAAAAGATAAAATGTGACTCCTAACAAGTGTGCAAGACCTGGTAGCCCACCAAAAGCAAAAGTGTCACCATCACATAAACAGTACTTAAAGCTTTCATCTTTTTGAGAAAGGAGAAAGTCAAGCTGCAATCTTGCTTCAGATCTGTGAGAAGAGAACTCAACACGTTGAATCTGAAGGATGTGAAGCTGTCAAGAAGCCCTCACTGAGAAAAGAAACAAAGTTGCGAATCAAACTTAGAAGCTGCTGGTGTTCTCAGAAGAATGGACTGACCACTTCAGAGTCCAGCCTCAACATCACTGAATGCGTATTTGGATGGTGAGATGCAAGAAATGCAACCAGTTCGCAAGACTGAACTTCGGTGGTGTGAACAAATAACCCTGCAGATTTCTTTGAAAAAACTGAAAGCAAGTCTGCTCAAAAGAAGGGGAACATAATAAAGGCAAACAGTACATATACAATGTTAAAGTGCCATAAACGTGTTAAATAAATGTTTTGTCTAGGTGTATATTAAAAATTGAAACAGCTACTTTTTACTTTGTTAAGCCCTGACTACCATTTAAAGACTCATTTTAGACTGTGTAAGTCACTCTTCATTCAGCCTGAGAAAAGAGGCTCTCCACTGCCAGCTGTAGTTGACTAGACACACTGGGTACGATTAGAGGTAACAGTAAGTTACTGTAAATTGTCTCCTGAAACAAATATTATTTCAATACCCTGGAGCTGAGACCAAAAACACTTTCTCACTGCTCAATACATTTTTAGAAATTTTCTGGCTCAGTCCTCAAACAATATAAATTTATACACAAATTCCCTTTGGAGCCCTGCTGGTGACATCACATATAAATAAAAATATGGTGTGGCCTTGACTTAATAAGGCATGGGAAAAAAGTAAGAAAGGTGTGGCCACAACTAAGTATGATGTAGGAACAAGACCCTAATGCATGGCCACAATTTAGTAAGGCATGAGAATAAAATAATTAAGCCTTGACCACAGCTTAATTAGGCATTAGCTTATTCCCACACCTTACTAAGTTGTGGCCACGCATTAGGATCTCTTTCCCACATGTAAATACAGCATGGCCAGGCATTATTTTATATAGATTTATACAGGAGGTCACCAGCAGGGCTCTGTAGCTACTTGTGTGCACGGTTTTACAGTGCGAACCTACTCTCAGAGCAGTTACCAATCAGTTATGATCTGACGTCGCACTCAGTAATCAGTAATCTCATAGGTGAGTGAACGCTGCTCTAAATTAACATTTAACATTTAACACTTAACATCATTTTGCTTTAGAAAGCAGCTAAAACTGGATTTCTACTTTAAAAACATTTAAAAACACCTATTTAAATCTACATCAGGGTATTACAGTATCTTTGCTCTATGTTGTGCTGTATGTGGTTTACTGTAACTGTAAAATGCCCTAATGAGACCTCATACCTTATGAGACAAGGAATATGTCATAGACTGTATGTATAAAATGAATCACTTGTTCCTAAAATAAAGCAAATAAAGCAATGAGTGGATTATTAGGAACCCAAATGGGCTTAAAAGGTGATGGGGACCCATTTAGGGGCAGCCTAGACTTTTCTGTTCTTTTCACTGTATTTTTAAACAAATCATGAATTTGCTTATGTTCAAACAAGATTAATATTTTATTTCATGATAAGATATTTAAGTAAAAACTGAAATATCCACATATATACTGTATGCGTCCTATTTCATACGCTGTCCATTCATACCAGACCAGGCCATTTTGCCCTTTATCTTTAGTTAACCTTTTTTCTAACGAAGCTGCAAAAGAGTTTGTGTGTTTTGGGGAATTTTGGGTCTTTTGCTGAAGAAAGGAGAGTTTTATGTTCTGTGAATGTGACTTCTATTTCAAATATTAATCCTGAAAAAAAAGTGCTCCACACTTCACAGAAAGGCCTCTTCCCCCATGAAAGGCCCCACTGACCACTGACCACCCATAGCAAAGTAACTTTTACCAGTGTCTCTGAATGTGCTATATACATAACTGCTTACGTAATGAAGCTTTGTGCAGCGGCGCCGGGACACGCCCCTTCTCGGTGATTGGCTGCGCTGCTGCAGATCTTCTCCCTGCGCTGGAGTCCGTTGAAGCGGCCTGACTGGCTTTCTGTCTTGGCACTGAGTTTGAAGACTGAGCTGCTTCACGATGGCGATGAAATTGGCTTACTGGGATATTCGAGGGGTAAGAAACGAGCAAAGGAGAGTGTTTGGCTGTAAGTCAGACAGATGTGAGGATTTGAGCAGGCGTCGGTTGCTCTTAAACTCTTTAATGTGCGTTGAAAAGAAGCAGCCGTTACAGAAGGATCTGTAGCCAACAAAGGAGCACGTGCTTTGAGAGAAAATGCTAGCTAACTAGAAAACAAGCGACGAATTCGTGCGTCTTTACTGAGTTAGCACGTTTTAAGACCTGTTTATGCACTTTGGTGGTGAGAAGCCTCGATTTTTTTGCGGTCGGTTTGTAGCAAGCAAAGAGGAAAATTAGTTAAATTTATATGCACAGTTGAAAAATCCTGCAGCGAGTTTGTGTATTTCGCCGTCTGCCTAGTTTAGCTGCAGCTGCACTGAACTGAACTGAGAGAACTCCACAGACTGACTAACTCGAGATAATGGCTGCTGTCTGACGGTTATAATGTTCAGTAGATAGTAGGTTAGACGCCCACTTATCCTGTAACTCCTTATGTTATGCATGTTATGACAGCTCGCCCAGCCCATCCGTCTGTTGCTGGAGTACACAGGCACCAAGTATGAGGAAAAAGTCTACTCCTGTGGAGAAGGTAAGGAGACCTGAACAGTGGAAATCCAGACAATGTTCTTTCTTTCCTCCAGACAGCTGGAGATGCGGAGCCGCACGTTGTGTCAAACAAAGCCATTAACCTGTAGATTTCACTACAGTTCTGGAACGTGTAGCTAGAATCTGTATTGAAAGGAGAACATTTAAAAGGGAATTCAGTCGTTTTACAAAATTCTACATAATTCAATAATTGAGAGATATAAAGTCATTCAGTGTGGTTTAATGTAAAATGTTCCATAGTAGAGACATTTACTGACTCTGTTTACAGTGGTGGTGAGGGAAACCAGGGGTCAGGAGGTTCACAGGTCAAACATAGCTATTTTATTTACTATCCAAAACGACCAGTCAACCAACACCTGCCGTCTGAGTTTTTATTTACATGACATTTATGAATGTAAAACGGTGGTTGATCTGAACTAGCCTTATCCCAGCATGCATGTGCTTCTCTGCCATCTCTGAGACATTAGGCAGCATTTGTAACTGCTTTGTGTGACTTTCTGTGATGTAACTTTTAGAGGCATTAAACTCCACTGGGATCTGCTTCCCGTCTCCACCACTGTGAACATTTTTGCCTTGGTCAGTTTCTGTAGAACAGCGCATTTCACATCCAACCACTCTGAATGAATTTGTTTGCATCTTAATGATTTAATTATGCAGATTTTTTTTGTTATCTATTTTGTTGCTTTTTGGAAATCAAATAATATAAAACACACTTTATTTTAAGAGATATATCTTATAATTTCATTGTCAGTTGTATCAATTAAAACTGAAAAAAAAAAAAAACAATCCATATGGAGAATTGTTTACTTCGATATATGTAGGTGTATATGGGTGTTTTCCCTTGTATGTGTAGGTACTCTGTGTGGTTTTGCCAGAGCTGACAGCTTTACTATTTTTGGCCCTAAACTTTAGGTAAAACAACTCATGTAAGGGTGTTGTGATTTCAATACAGTACTTCTTCTTCTTCTTCTTTCGGCTGCTCCCTTTAGGGGTCGCCACAGCGGATCATCGGTCTCCATCTTGCCCTATCCACTGCCTCCTCTACTTTTACACCAACCATCTCCATGTCCACCTTCACTACATCCATAAACCTTCTCTGAGGTCTTCTCTTCTCCTTCTACCCGGCAGCTCCATCTCCAATATTCTTTGACCAATATATCCACTATTCCTGCTCAACACATGTCCAAACCATCTCAACCTGGCCTCTCTGGCTTTATCTCCAAACTGCTCCACCTTCACTGTCCCTCTGATCTGCTAATTTCTAATCTTGTCCAGCCTTGTCACTCCCAACGGAAATCTCAGCATCTTCATCTTCGCCACCTCCAGCTCAGCCTCCTGTCTTTTAGACAGAGCCACAGACTCCAAACCACCCTCTTCTTCACCTCTTTTCTACACTGTCCATTGCTCTGGATGGTTGACCCAAGATATTTGAAGTCATCCACCTTTACGACCTCTACTCCTTGCATCTTCACCTTTCCACCTGCCTCCCTCTCATTCACGCACATGTATTCCGTCTTGTCTCTACTGACCTTCATTCCTCTCCTCTCCAGTGCAAACCTCCACCTCTCCAGATTCTCTTCCACCTGCTCTCTACTCTCACCACAGATCACAATGTCATCTGCAAACATCATGGTCCATGGAGCCTCCTGCCTGACCTCATCTGTCAACCTTTCCATCACCATTGCAAACAAGAAGGGGCTCAAAGCTGATCCCTGATGTAACCCTACCTTCACCTTGAAACCATTTGTCACTCCAACTGCACACCTCACCACTGTCTCACTATCCTCATACATGTCCTGCACCACCCTAACATACTTTTCAGCTACACCTGACTTCCTCATACAGTACCACAGTTCCTGTCTTGGCACCCTATCATATGCCTTGTCTAGATCCACAAAGACACAATGTAGCTCCTTCTGACCTTCTCTGTACTTCTCTACCAACACTCTCAATGCAAAAATTGCATCTGTGGTACTCTTTCTGGGCATGAAACCAAACTGCTGCTCACTGATCTGGACCTCTTGCCTTAGCCTTGCTTCAACAACTCTTTCCCATACTTTCATGGTGTGGCTCATCAACTTTATACCTCTGTAGTTACTGCAGCCCTGCACATCACCCTTGTTCTTAAAAATGGGGACCAGTACACTGCTTCTCCACTCATCAGGCATCCTCTCACTCTCCAGGATTTTGTTAAACAACCTGGTTAAAAAGTCCACTGCCTTCTCTCCTAAACATCTCCATACCGCCACGGGTATGTCATCTGGACCAACTGCCTTTCCATTTTTCATCCTCACTTCCACCTTACTAATTCTCTGCACTTCCTGATCCACTATCTCTCCCCATCCCCCCCCCCCCCCCATCCCCCCCCTACCCCCGTTGTCCTCCTCTCTTTCTCATTTTCCTCGATACAAGTCCTTTACTCGTTCTTTACTGTCCAGCCTCTCATACAGCTCATCATAGGCCTGAGCCTTTGCCTTTGCCACCACTCTTTTCGCTATGTGACTAGCCTCACAGTACTCCTGCCTATACATTAAAAATATGCCCATCTGCTGACAGTCTCTCATTTACTTTAGTTTGTGGAAACCACAAAATATGGAGAAAACTGAAAAAGTAAGTTGGTTAGATAGCTAATGCTTAGTGTCAGCCTTCATGTAGATTGTGTACATATTTTAGTTGTGCTTGTGTTGTTATTTCAGTTTTGGGAGGTTGGTGGGAAGTGTTGTACATGGAACTTCATGTTTTTGTATTGCTCATAGCTCAGTTGCACTTTTCTAAGGTCATGATTTTGCAATTTGACTCATTGTGTTTTGAAATAAAATTTATTAAAATTATTGCCAAATCCTGACCTTGGAATGGAAATGCACACATTATTACATCCTTACTGAGGTTTGTTGCAGTGATCTGATCTTTCATCTTCAGCTCCCAATTATGACAAAAGCTGCTGGTTTGAAGAGAAGGCCAAACTCCAAATGGACTTCCCTAATGTAAGTATTGAAGCAAAGGCTGAAGCAAAGCTAATTTTGTGTCTTGGTGTTATAAGCAGAAGGAAATAACTGAGTTCTCGTTCTAGTTGCCCTACCTTGAAGATGGCGACAGGAAGATTGTACAGAGCAACGCCATAATGAGATACATTGCCCGCAAGCACAACCTCTGTGAGTGTTGATTTCAACTTTTCAGATTTCCCACTTTTTTTCATGTTGCAAAAGATCCATTCTGTTATTTATTGGATTGTTACTTTTAGCCTTAGCACTTGCATATATACACTGCTAAAAAAAAATAAAGGGAACACTCAAATAACACATCCTAGATCTGAATGAATGAAATTTTCTCATTGAATACTTTGTTCTGTACAAAGTTTAATGAACAAAATCACACAAAAATCATCAATGGAAATCAAATTTATTAACCAATGGAGGCCTGGATTTGGAGTCACACACAAAATTAAAGTGGAAAAACACACTACAGGCTGTTCCAACTTTGATGTAATGTCCTTAAAACAAATCAAAATGAGGCTCAGTATTTGTGGCAATATGCTGTGTGGTGACTGTTGTCATATAAAAACAGTTGCAAAAGTAATTTCTGTATGAAAACTCACCCTTGAGGGTTTTTGTCTTTATTCACATTTATTTTATTATGCTGCTAGGTGGAGAGACAGAAGATGAGAAAATCCGAGTGGATATCCTGGAGAATCAGGCGATGGATTTTCGCAATGGTTTTGTCATCCTCTGCTATAGGGAATATGTGAGTGTCCACTGTTTTGGTGACACTTGTCCACTGCATGAGCAGAGTGATGTATAAACTATATTATATGTTTCATTTCTATCAGGACACTAATAAGCAAGCATACCTGGGGGCACTGCCTGGTACTCTTAAGCAGTTCTCTAACTTCCTGGGAGAGAGGAAGTGGTTTGCTGGTGACAAGGTAAAAAAAAAAGAGAACATAAGTAGTCATATGCAAAAGTTTGGGCACCCTAGCCAAATTATGCTTTGTTGATTTTATGATTAAAAATAATTACACATTCTCTACAGAATAGAGGAGAGGGGGAGGGGGGGGGAGGAGGGGGGCAAAAGGTGGTCTGTGCAAAAGTTATGGCACATTTGTTATATTTTTATACAGTATATTAAAATAGAAACTGCACTAAAATTAACAGAATAAAACATATTCTCTGTATTCTCTGTAGAGGATGTGTTAACCTCTTTCTGCTTGGCTAATCAACAAAGCATGTAATTGGAATAGGGGTGTTCAGACTTTTGCACACACAACTATAATCATGTTCTAGTGTAGAGCTTAGATATTTCTGCGTCTGCTCTGGTTTGTTGATATAGATCACATTTGTGGACTTCATCATGTACGAGCTGTTGGACCAGCATCGCATGTTTGAGTCAAAGTGCCTGGACGACTTCAAGAACCTAAAAGATTTGCTGGACCGATTTGAGGTTTGGATCACATGCTGTAGCTGCCATTTAAAAATACTTTTTCAGCCGCTTCTATAATATTTGAATCTGCAAGTATTGCTGTATCTGACCTTCATAAAACGAGTAAGCATTTTGCAAAAAGAAAGATATTTTGTGAACTGATTAAACAGGCATTGCGTTTTCCTTTATTTCATTTAAGGCCCTTGAGAAGATATCTGCTTACATCAAGTCGAGTAAGTTTATGAAGACGCCAGTGAACAACAAGATGGCTAAATGGGGCAACAAGAAGGAGTGAACAAAGTGATCCTTTGTCATGTTGCTTTGAAGATTTGGTACTAGAAGTAATACTAATAGAAGACTAAATCTGGCCAAATTATGTTTTATAACATACACTAAATGCCTAAAACTCTAAAATGCCTTAAATGTAGCTGTGCAGAGAAGTTTGTAGTGATCAGTGTACATCCCAGTAATACAGTCAGCACTTCACATTAGGGTTATTTTTATTTTGTCAGTGCACTAACAAACGATACACTGCAAATACCTAAGCACAGCACTTACTTGAGTTAAAAGTTGTTCATAGAGGAAAATAGAAGAAGGGCCTTTTTTGAGTCTTGGAGTGACCAATGAGCACTGTTGCTTTGTTAGATTTTTTTTTTCCCTGATTTGAGACTTTTATTTCCATTTAAACTGATGTAAAAGTCTAGAAAAGCTCACAGTTCTGTCCATTATTGATGCAATAAAAGCTGAAACACTTATTTCCATTTTATTCCTTTTTGTACTTATTCCTTTTCCTGACTGAAAATTTCCTAACTGAAATTCAAACAGTAAGGCCTGGGTGGTCATTCATGTTGCACAATGTCACACACATTTTGAAACTGTACTTGCATATTTTTAGGATGTATAGCCCAAGGTCTACAGTTCAGTTCAAAAAAGTATCTACGTTTTTGATAATAGTAATCAAAGTATAAAAAAAATATAAATTCATGTTCATGACAACACTGAGGTAAAAAGTAAAACATTTTCTTGACGCATAAGTAGTATTGGGTTAAAGGGTTAAAGCTGTAATCACTAAGTTTCTGGTTAATATAGATTTATTGGATGGTAACTATAAATATATGGCTATTCAACAAAACAAAGATTTTCTTATGAAAATATTCTACAAAGTTCTAAATTCAAGCTTCATGTTAATGGCAGTCTACTAACCACAATATAAGCATCCAATTACATTAATAAGGCCAACAATCCTGTCTGGTATGGATTATACCTTTACGAATATTTAGCCTTGTCTTCAACTAACTGCTTCGTGTCCAGAGAGAATACAATATTGACAATGTAGGGTGTATGTATGTGATTGGTTCAGCGTGATGGAACGCTGGGGCAGCTTGACTGACCAAAAAAATCACCAGATCTCAATCCTAATTCTCAATTAGGAATAGCAGATGAACTTAAATCTTACTGTAGGTTTACTGAAATATTCACTCAGTTTGTGGAAGACTGGGCTGAGAATGGACAGGAACTACCAGAGACTGTTATAATCAATACCTGACAGGAGTATCACTTTTATTAAGGTAAGGAGATACATAGTACTAGAAATGCTGCATGCACAAATCTTTGGTCCAGTGAGCCTAAGTGAAATGATTTTGTGGATGTATGTAATTTTACAGTTCTTATTTTATTTCAGATAATCATAATTCCTAACATACACATTTTAATAATGCAATCACTGTGCAGTTCTATTCAGTGAAATCACGTCCTTCTGACATCAAGGTCCAAGACATCTGGTTTAACGGCCACCGTACTGGCTATATTCTGCCTCACTGGCAAGCTGTAGAGCATAAAAGTAAACATGTAAAATGCATATATAGATATACACATAACCTTTCCATATATGTGTGTGTATTTTAAATTACCTACAACTTATTCTGCTTTTGACTGAGGTGTCTCTGGTATTTATTAAGATTATTCTTATCAACCAGGAGTTCAAGCAGAGTGTGTCTGTGTATGGGCTGTTACATACTGCCATAGCTGATTTGACGGCCTGCAGCTGGAAGAAGACTCGGCCTCCTTCCTCTGGGCACACAGCTCGTATATCATCACGCTTCATCCCCAATAACAGTGCTCCGTTCATCATACCCAGATTACGCTCCGTCCTACAAACCACAGAATACACACACTTAAAACCTAGTTCAATTAAACGAGAAGTCAGATTCTATGACACAGCATGGTGGCAACTACAGTGCTATAATACTATAATTCTACTACATTAACCACTTGAGAGTTCTGTATTTTGCTCCCTGTAGACTTTTCATAGGCAGTAGAAATCATTAAAATTCACAGAAGCTGAGGAGTCTATACATATACAGTACTGTTCACAAGCCAATCACATTTTTTATTTATTTTCCAGTCAAAACAGGAATTAAGTACAAGTTAATATTCATGCAAACAACTACTCTAACACACCTTAGCTCCGTTGCACATTTCTTTCTCATGGACTTCTAGAATGGCTTAAGGAGATCCTCCAGAGGGGATTAAAAGAAGATAATCCACTTGCATGAAGAAGCGGAATGTATAAGGACGATAAGTGAAAATATGGAGCTTCTATAAAAATTATTGAAAAGTTAAAAAAATGATTGAAAGATACCCAGAAAACACACCACCAAAACTGCCAAATCTCCATCAGATCAACAGCTTTAATTTTTGAGAAAATCAAGCCACTTGATGAAAGCCAACCACTCTTGCTTCACAACTGAAAAAAATCCAATGTTTCTGTCTGTTTGAACTGTGAGAAGAAAACAACACTGAAAGGATGTGTAGCTGTCAGTTAAAGCTGAAGCAGTTATTGACATGAAATTGACAACGTTTAATACAGTGACTGGATATCTGAGATGGGGAGTAAGGTTTTATGAACTGATCAGTCTAAATTTGTAAGTGGGGCAGAAAATGCCACCAAATTTGAAGGTGTGATAAAATATCCCTGCAGAAAAGCTGAAAGCAAGTCTCTTGAAAAGGGAAAGGCAAAGAGTGGACATGTAAGTTAATAAAAAGATTTAAAAGAAGAGAACAGCTTTTGTTGGGAGAACACAGCTGTGCTGGTTTTGAAATTGAAAGGACGGAAGAGTTTAAATGGCAGCATAGTATGCAAAAGTAAAACACGGACAAAACGAAATAAAGACAGAAAAAAGTTTTTGCCCCACACCCGATTTCTTCGGTTTCTGCTAATTTGTCACATTTAAATATTTCAGATCATCCAACTAATATTAAGATGAAGACAACACGAGTAAATGCATAATGCAGATTTAAATGATCATTTTGTTTATTGAAGACAAGGATTTATTCAAAACTTGTTTCACCCATGTGAAAAACTGCCCCTAAACCTAATAACTGGTTGTGCCACACTGGGCAGTAACAACTGCAATTAAACCTTTGCCGTGACTTTGGCTTTGAAACCCTTTCCAGCCTTCTAGATTTCAGTGAATTTGTTTCGCATCTGTATCTGAATCTCTTTAGAACGTGGCATCATGTGTTGCTTTTTTAGGCCTTCAAGCTTCAGGTTGCCAGAAATGTTATAGTTAAGTGATGTTTTAGATTTAGCAGGTCTGGCAGTAGTCATGCCTACTGAACCCAATAGTCAGTTGAACTTCGTTAACTTGTTGATTTAGTAGGCAAGGGGCCCGTTTCTTTTTCACACAGATCCAGGTAGTACTGAACAGCATTTTTCCTTCAATAACTGAAACCATCATTTTGTACCTACTTATGTAATATCTGTCTAATACTAAAAAAAGTAGTTAGATGATCTGAAACATTCAAGCGTGACAAACACGCAAAATAGAAGAAACTGGGAAGTGTGTTTTCTGTGCACCTGACAAAAATATCCTATCTGTTATGTCATAATTACACTGGTGCCTTATGATTGAAACAGCTTGTCTTTGTAGTCTCGTTAAAATTCTGTGCCTTAATGCTTCATGAATGCTTAAGATGTTTGAGGTGGTTTCTTACACTTTGGAAAAGCCCTTGTACTGTAGCCAGGCTCTGACCTCCTCTGGGCTGGATCTCATGCCCAGATTCGGAGGTCTGTTCATTCTCTGAAGCAGAGGTAGGACAGAAACATTTAAATATCACGTATGTGTTTCGATTCAGCATCTGTATCACAAGATCCATTACTACAGACAATCATTTCGAAACATTCAGAATAAAAGCCAATAGGCAGGTACTGAAACCCCTTTCCCCTCAGACTTACATGATTAGTGTATTCTGAGTTATGAGTTTGTTTTTTTTTTATTAAGTGAGAATGCAAATTCACCCCATAGAGTGTGATTTTTGATATAGTTTAACAGTAAAACCTTCCGTGTATTTGTCAAAAATCAAGTTGATGGGCCTTATAAATGTCAATTTCCATATTTCTTGGATAAGTTCTGAAAAAATAACAATGTTGCATCAATTATTAGTAAAGTAGTAAATTGACTCATTATATATATATATATATATGCTGTGCTGCTGTCAGAACTAAACCTTGTATCTCCAAAATGGTAACTTTACAGGAGAAGGAAAAAACATACTTTGCTTTTAATGTAAGTCAATTGAATCAGAATTTTTTCCAGGTCATTTTGAGTCATTCATCATAAAATTTACATACAACGCAAAGCACAACAGGTATTTTCTAAGTGAAAAATGGAGATAAAATTAACACTAAAGAACTCACAGATACAGTTGCTGCTCAGCTGTATGGCTTCTGTTCATACATGACACAGTAATTTCCCGGGTGTTGCACTAAGTTTTCCGGTAAGCTGCTCAGGTAAGAGTAAGCTGTACCTGAATTGTTACTCTGACTTATGTTCATTCATAACCCCTTTTCATTTGATTATGTAAAGTAGCTTAAACACTGGCACGGTTTATGAATAGGTTTATTGGTTTACTGCGATGTTATTATGTGTTATTATTTGACCAGGACTGTCCAAACTATCCATACAACAATGTATGTAATGCTAAACAAAAACCATCAGTGGTCTAACAAACAAACATTATTCACTAATTATTCACCAGTCATTCATTTTGGGGCCTATTTACTGAGTCAGTTGAGGAATAGTTCTAATGCATTTAGATATTATTGAATTGTATCTCTTCTTATTGTATATGTGGATGATCAAATAAACATGACTGAAGCATTAAAACATTTGTGGTTCATCAAATTCTTAAATGATTTCATTAAATTTAAGATAAAGATAAAAACTGCATATCACTGGCCTCAGTACAGGTCATTTTTGACCCTTTTCATGCATGTAGGTTTTTGGGTTATGCCTTCTAGGGTAAAGCACAAGGAAGCACATTAAAATGATCATCCATGATAATCTGTATACTATATCTGTATACTACAGATGTGGAAGATCTGAATGAATGTTGCCAAAGCAGTGAAAAACTTACTGGTGGCTCCTCCTCGCTCATAGGTTCTAGAACATTTTGTGGCACATGACCCTCCTCCTTGTGGTTGTTTCGCACTATCCACCATTGCCTGGACTTGTCTATAACCTGTGAGAATACAGGGTAAGAATACAGGGTGGCGGCTGCTGTTTTATGGTTCAGCGAAATCAAGTCATGATAAAGTTTGTTTAAATACTGCTTTTTACAACAGGCGATGTCAGAAAGCAGCTTTACTGAAAAATCCAGGTCCAAGCCCACACATGTTTTATGTAGGAAACAAGCTTCATACATTCTTGTGAGTAGAAAAAATAACTAATACCTGTTTTTCAGCGCAGCTTACACACGGCCATTGTAGAACTGGATTCAGCACCAGTGTTTTTTTTACCTCTGTATTCCTGCAATAGTTCACCGTCTTACCTGCACCACTTCACCTTTCAACACACTCAGCTCCTGACGGTTCCTTGCTGTGAAGTCATACATCACTCGCATGTAGAGTGGTGGCTCTTCTAAGCTACAGCACAATAAAATGACAAAAATAAAATAATTAATCATCACATATAGTGCTGTGCAAAAGTCAGAGACCACCCTTAATTTATTTTATTTGCTCTCAAAACTGTCAAGTTAGAGTCAGGAAAAAAACAGAAAACAGATCATTAACAGATATGAGATTATCTGGTAAACACAAGCCTCAACAACTAAATACAATGTCCGTTTTGTTCAGTGTTTAGCGTGTTCACTAAAGGCTTTGCCTTTATTACGGCTTCTGTTCATTTCAAAAGACACACGTTCAGCTTTGTAAGGAAATCCATAGGGACATTTTCCCACACCTCAAGATTCAGTTTTAAGTGATCCCAAACACATTCAGTGATGTTGAGGTCGGGATTCTGGGGTGGTCAGTCCGTTATTGTGAGAACACCAGCAGCTTGGGCATTTTTTTTTGTCTAGTAACTTGAGGTTTCTTGACAGCTATACATCCATTTAGACAAGCTTTTTTTTCTTAGAAAGCTTTAAGTACTGTTTATCTGATGGTGACAGTTTTGGTGTTCTTACTTATTCAAGTGGGTTATTTTATATCTAATCTACTTTGATTACATTAATAACTTTCTGGCTGTTTTATTGAAAATTAAATACATAAATAGTGGCCACTGAATTTTGTACATAATAAATAACACTATTATGATATATACTCAATCTAAATAAGGTTCTTGTCAAAATATCTACATCGAGTTTTGAACCTTTCTTTGCAAATCATTTTGGCATTTGGATATTAATTCTATTATTATATCATTCTAAATACAGTGTTTTCAGTCCCTTTCTGATCACACACAGCTCTGCCCTTCAGTCTGCAGGCATTTCTGTTTTATTTTCTTCATTTTAACAACTTGCTACACCTTATTTGAAATCTCTAAAGCTAAATAGTCCACTATTTATTCAAAAGTATCTAGACACCCCATGTAACTAATGAATTTAGCTACTTTAAAGTGATACATCACTGACACAGATGTTCAGCTCTTCACATGCAGCTTGTAGAGTCTTTATAGAAAAGCACAGCAAATACAACAGGATGTTCTGGAGTCAATTGCCAGTTGAGGGATATAAAGCCCCCCAGCACCTTTTGGAGGAGTTAGACTGGCGCTTATGATCCAGAACATACCCAATATCATTTCAGCCAGACAGCAGTATTGTATACATTACTTGTATCTATCCATTACAGCAGCATTATTATCTTGATACATTTAGGTCACATGTTCTCATTTACCGTGTCGGCGGGGAACGATAAGGCCTGTTATCCTAAAACAGAAAGTAAACAGTAAGTTTAAACTGTATCACCTCATTAAAATAAAAGCATTTAATACACTTTTCATATTTTACAATCCAACAAACTGATACAAGTGCGTATAGGTTACAGTGTAAAATGTCTATATCAGACAGTTTATTTATTTCTTGGCTCAAGTTTTCACTGAAACACTATAAATGTTGTAGTTAAAACTGCAGTAAAGCGTATTCTTTTACCTGAGCTGGTGGTAGCTGTGGGCTGTTTCTGTTCAGGAAGCGTTGACTGTTGCTGTGTGATGGCAACGGCGGCTGTACAGGGACCGGCATTGGGGGCTCCCAGCCATCATAAAAGACTGGAACATAGGGAGCTATCTTGTCTCCATTTGGCCACTTAGATCTGAGATCAATAGAGACAAAGAGAATGTTCTACT
>NC_051238.1:17511621-17549121 GCF_015220715.1 Pygocentrus nattereri | reverse complement strand
GCTAATTAGCAAGGCCTTCATGAACTGAATTCACAGATTTAGAAGTAAACGCTAATTTCTGCAGCACTTTGGCCTGGGAGGACCACAGTTTGACATGCCTGTTTTAGAGGCATTAAGTGTTTCAGATGGCTGGTTCCTTTCACCACTATTGTGGACAAGTGTGACTCAGTAAGTTTGGTGATCACTCAGCAACCATGCTACCATTTAATCATATAGCATATAGCAGAAATTTTGGGGGAAAAAGTGAAATTCCCTTGAAGAACCTATTTATTTCTTTTGAAGAGTTAAAATCTATCTTTTAAAATATATTTTTTCTTAAAGAAGATGAATTTATGGTGATTTAAAAAAACTATATTTCTTAAGACACTTTTGGGACTGTAGCTCCTGCGCTTGTTTGGTATTCTTTAATATCTCTGCCTCGAGTAACACTGCCACTCTGAACTTACTCCAATGCATCCAAGCGAACTATTTGCTACAGATCTGTGAGCACTGTTCGACTTTAGTTTGGAGTAATTTGCCTCAAGGCAATGTGAATGATTTTACATAACATACTTAAATCACCTATCGGAAATATCTGAAATGAGTTTGAGATTCAAATCAACTGTGAGTTTGAGAGAAGGGCATAGCCACACTCCTTCCCAGAATTACAACATCAGCATTTTACAGCATAAATTTAATAAAAAAAAAAAATTGATTTTGAATTATTCATCCATTATAAGGCTCAAAGGCATACCCTCCTTAAAGGAAAAGTTCAGCTAAAAGCACTAAAGTGACAACTGATTAAGAAAATCCGGAATGGATTAAGAAATATGACCTCATGTACCCAAATCATTAGTACCAAAGTTAGCTCCAGGGTGAAAGGTATAATCAGGCCGTGGGTTTATTTTGTTAAGCATAAGGGGCAGACCCACATGCAGCCTAATCCTATATTAAAAACAGGTCCAGGGGAGATTCTGTGGAGAGTCTGAGACTAAATCGACTAGGCTTAATCTTTGACTGGGAAACCGACCCAAGATTATTTTAAATTAACTCAGTTTGTATCTATCAATCAAATCTATCTGTAATGAAGATTAAAGTCACCTCCTGAGTGAACATATCAAAAATGTGCTTGTATGTTTCACTAAAGGTAAAAGTGTTTTCTACATACAGTACTGTGCAGAAGTCAGAAATCAGTCTTCAGTCAAAATAGCCATTAAGTTCATGTTAATTCATGTATCAGCATCAGGTAAAAATGCTGAAAATATATTTTCACCAGAACATTTTCATGGAAGCCTCAATAACTAAATGTAATATTAACATTTTCACTATTTAGTCTGTTTTTACCTTTACACTTTCCCTTTATTATGGCTTCCATTTATTTCAAAAGACTTGCTTTCAGTTTTGCAAACAAATCTGCACTGATATTTTTTTCATGCCTCCAATTTCAGACTCAGAAGTTGTTTGTATTTTCTCCTGCTCAGGGTCCAACTAATCCCTAACACATTCTATGATGTTGAGGTCTGGATTCTGGGATGGTCAGTCCATTGTTCTGAGAACACCAACAGCTACTTTTTTTTGATTTGCAGTTTTCCTTTCCATTCTCAGTAACGGCTTTGTGATGTCTACACATCCTTACAGACTCAAAGCATTGAGCCTTTTCACAATAGAAAGACGTGGAATTTTTCAGACATGAAGCAAGAGTTTTCCTCTGATGGTGGCGCTTTTGGTGTTTTACCAGGTCTTACTCAGTTGTAAGGAGTCACATTTTCTTTATATCATTTATTATTTTTTGAACTCCAGTTTTGGAAACTCCTGTTTGTCACTTGTTTTCCTTTAATTTTCTCCTTCCTTATGCAAGTGGATTATCTTATATCTAATATCAGAACTTAATGGCCATTTTGACTGTATATGAAAATAAATGAGTGACCTGATTTTTGCACAATACTGTATTTTTGTTTGATTTAAAGTTGAACTGTTGTAGTAGGAAACACAAACTAAACTCAGATCATGTATAATGTTTAATGAATATAGAGCCCAAATTAATTAGAATTTTTGTCTGCTTTTCTTTATCATCGTAGATATCGCAAGAAGTCTTCCTTCAACAGCAAAAACTTCACTGAGGGTAAGTGTCGATTATTCTTTGCAGCCTACAGGTGAAAGTCACACATCATTTCCCAGAATTAAAGCTACATGCTACGAATTAAGGCAGATTGTGGACATGTGACACATATTCTCCCACAGCCTTCTATTGGGTGTGTGCTTTGAGCATGGACAATAATGTAAATTTAAACAAATGATTATCATCAGCAGAATTATTTCAGCATCGTCATAAGCCGTTTCATTATAAATTATATCTTCATGAACCAAATTTATTTCTGCATGTGAGCATTACAGAGTCTTAACCTATAGCTCACATTTTCCCTGGACATACCTGGGCTAGCTTCTAATATTACTAAATCATTTGTAATGACGAGTATGTTCTGAACAGATGACATTGTTAGTGTCCAGTGATTCTTCATTTTCATTTAGTTGGAAACCAAAATACTGCCAAACTAACGCACTGGCACCCTTCTTCTGGACAAGCTCATCCAGTTTACTCTGTATGAGTAGGTCTCATGTACTGGGCTTTCTTTTTTTTTTACAATTTCATGTACCCCACATTGACATGAGTCTGTAAAATGTAATGTTTTAACTCAAAAAAGCCTTAAATTTAGAGTTTGTTGAACTTTAAGTAGTAAATCAACAAGTGAGAAAGCACAGGCTCTTGTTATGTTAGTTTAACTAACTAATAAAATTAAGGCAGCTGAGTAACTGTCTTTTCTTAAGTTAAAACAGCAATTTGTTTACAGTGCCAGACTGAAAATCTACATTATAATCACTTATAAGTGATTGGCTCTTAAGTGGCTTTCAAAGTACCATGTATGCATGTAGTTAATCAGTTGGTGATGTTCTGTATGTTCAGCCTAGAATTGAATGCTGTGTTTTCTATTATACAAATCTGAACTAAGCATAAATTAGACTATATAATGGTTAAATAGTGTCATAATAATGAATAAAGTAAATAACGTAATAATAATAATCATCATCATCATAAAAATAATAATAATACAAAACTTGTGTGGCACATATAAGACAGGAAAAGAAAGATGTGCGTAATATCAAAGCTTATTTATACCATTCTAAATAGTGATATCTGACATATGTGGACAATATGACAATATTTTATCGCTACTATGATAAATTATGTCACAGTGCGGTTTTCAGAGCATATTGTGGATATCATCAGTACTTAAAGAACACTAACTACACGTTCCCTACAAAGTGAGGATAATTTGGACTGCTGAATTGTATTCAGTGCAGTGCAGTTTGTAAAAGATTGCATAAAAATCACTGTGTTTGTAGGTTTATTGTTATTATTATTATGGTATTTTTATATGTGACACTACACTTTCAATTTGATCTATTCCAACTTATCAAAATGTCTTAAAGTAACGTGAAATAAGGTTTTTGCCTTATTATCCTTCCCTAATATTCGATAAAATGAATTATCAGCTGAAGGCCAATGTGTTTTGAGGAGGCTGCTTGAACCACTGTGTGTTGATTTAGGGCTGTTGTACATTCTGACTGTTGATTGTGTGTTCAGAGGAACTGCATGCTGAAGTGTGCTATGCTGAGTGTCTCCTCCAGAGGGCAGCACTGACCTTCTTACAGGTTGGCTTCACTTTCCACGATAGAATGTGACTCTGTGACTCTGCTGTGACTCTGTTATATGTAGTATGTACTTTGGTTTAAAAAGCTTGTTATCTGAGCTCCCTTGTGTGAGATTCATTGGAATACAATTTAGTGTGTTTTAGAGGATAAAGAGTTTACTGTTTAAATATTTCTCTCTTAAATATCTGTAATACAGGATGAAAACATGATCAGCTTCATCAAAGGTGGAATCAAAGTGAGGAACAGCTATCAAATATACAAGTAAGCTCTGCTGCTCGTATTTCACTGTTAATTCAGTGCTTTGATCGTTTTGACAGGGAAACATATTGCATATATGTAGTCGTTGAAGAGCCCCTGGTCAAATGACATGTTTTGTGAATTTCCTAAGTGACAGTCAGTTAACAGTTTAGTCCTTCACATTGAGTCTCTCACTTTTCGATGCCATAAAGTGATACCCTACCATGTCTTGAAGTTGCTGTAAGAATGTTATCAAATTACTTGTTTCTAGACATTTACTAGAATAACTAATATTATCTTGTGAAATGGTCCTATTCTAATGGCAAATCATTTGGCTTTTTTCAAGCATTCTTTTTAGAAATTATTTGCCTTATGGCTTGAAACAAACAATTTCAAGTAGATAAAAATGACTTTGAATAAGCAAAAACATCTAGATATAGGTTGAATAATCTTAGAGTATTCTTACAACAATGTCATAATGAGAAATATGACATACTGACTAGATATAAGACATTTTTCACTTGCAATAATATTGTTTTGACCAAAATAATACCAAAAAGAAAAGAACATAGTCTAACAAACTGTAGTTGCTAGGCTGATAGGTGTGGATGTACTTGTAAAAGTAATTGCAGTTCTAAGTAAATAAATGGTTTCTCTGACCTGATACAGAAACTTTTTCCAGTATTCAAGTAATTTTTTGCTAGACTGTTTATAATTCTTGAATAAAACTAGGTTTAGGCTACTAGGTTTTAGGTTCACTGTTGTTTTTTTCTGTGTTTATGTGATTATCTGTAAGTGTTTTTGTCTTTATTTTCTTCCAGGGAGCTTCATACAGTGCTGAAATCCTCTGGTTATGTTCACGGTGATAATCATGGCCACTTTGAGGGGGGAGTGAAGCTAGGAGTGGGAGCGTTTAATCTGGTGAGGATACATATGTACTTGTTTGAGGAGAATAGCAAATGTGTGTGGTATAGAAAAGACTTGTGAATTTTGTTTCTTTTCTGGCAGATGCTGTCATTGTTGCCCACCCGGACCCTCAGGCTGCTGGAGTTTGTGGGTTTCTCTGGAAATAAGGTGAGGGATTCAGTTTTGTAGTGGGGAGAAACAGTGAGGTATTGTGATGTGAGGTGATGTGCGTGTGCGCGTGATTTTTACATTGTGTGTCAAATAATCTGATGACCTGTTATCGTATGAACATGTTAAAAACTCTGCCTGTATGCATGTGTTGTAGGAGTTTGGACTAGAGCAGCTCCAAGAAGGCTCTGCTGAGCAAACATTCAGATCCTTCCTGTGTAACATGCTTTTGCTCTGCTACCACACGTTCATGAGCTTCATACTGGGTGAGACGTCCTTTGAAACATTATACATATAAAACATACAAACGTCTAATGTTTCTATATTTCACGTCAGATGTTTCTAAATTTAATGTCAGATATTTTTCAATCTAATCTCTACAGTTAAGTTGACATTTAGTTGTTTTGCACATTTTATTACACTGTTCATTTGCCGAACTTGGTAACATAGTAACATAATAGGAAAAAATAAAACATAAATGTGGACTGTGCAAATATTAAGGTACATTTTATATTTTATTTTTCCAATGTATTAAACTCAAATAATTACAAATGGTGCACAACATTTTCAGAAAATGTCAAATTTAAGTGTGTTCCCTGTACAGAATGTGTTAACATATTTTCGCTCAGGAAATCAACAGAACATGTTATTTTTTTGCAGGTGTTGAAACCTTCACATATGATTATATATCCTTCTGTTCAGCTCATAGCAATTTGGCTCCACCCATTCATGTTGACCTTATAAGGAATATTTCGGTCTGGAGTGATTTTTTGTTAAGTAAGGCACTGCTTAATGCCAGTCAGAACAGAGGTCATTTACATATATCAGTCTTAAAGTCACAGTAACAAGACCACCTGTTTAATTCTAAAGGAAAAGCAGGTTGGAAAGTGTATTGTAAGAATGAATTAAGACTGGTTGTGTTGCACAAAACCACACAAACATTATAAGTGGACCACAGGGTAGAAATGCATTGCAAGAAAAATGGTTATGGGTCCTTTAAGCTTGTCATATCTCTGGCATTATATGAACAGTTTCTAATGGTTCATAACAGTTGCCACAGGTTTGTTTAAGGTGATTTTTAAGGTACTTTGTTTTTGTGTGTGCATGGGTGGTTCAGGTACGGGGGAAGGCGATGTGGAGGATGCAGAGAAACTGCTGCAGCCATATCTTAAGCGCTACCCTAAGGTATAGTAAACTAATCCTGTATAGCTTTATTTACGTTCACAATGTTAAATGTTTTGTATTAAGTACAGTATGTGAAATGTTAATGTTATGCTTTGTAGTTGTAATTTTTAATTTATTTTTATTTCGCTAAATTGAATGTACTATTTATTCCTGAAAGCAAAATTCTTTATATATTAGAGTAAAAAAATCCAGCCAGTGTATTGCTACTATTTTTACAAAGCTTTGTATAAATATATAATATGGTGACTTTACAGGAGAGAGAAAAACATTGTAATATCAAGTCCCTGTAACAAGAATTTCTAGTATTTTATTGTTCAGTTCACAATAAAATGTTCACATAACATAAAAAAGCTGCCATTTCAAATAGAAAACAAAACAAATCAAATTAACATTGGCTACTGAATTACAATAGTGATTATCTGAGAACAGAGACAGATCTTCATCATGTGAGGCCCCTTGGCACCAGAGTCTCTGTGTCCCCCATGCACACCAACAATAATGCATAGAAAAAGTAAATATTTCAGTTCCCTTTGTTATCAATCAGCCTTATTAATGTGCAGTCATATTGTTTCTATAGTACAGTTTTGTGTAATATTTGAAGATTTTTGGGAAGGCTAAACACTAAGATCCCATATGAATGACAACGACAATATGACTCAAGAAAATTAACCTCTTAACAGCTGAGGTTTCTTCTTTCATTTAATTTATTTAGTCATTTATACATATTCAAGGACTATTCATTTGTCCAACATTGATATTTGACCCACTATGATCCTTTATTGTCTGTAAGGTCCCTGGCAGTCAGTAATCCATTCCTGTCTGAGAGGGTGAGAGTCCATTGTTCACAATCATAGCACAATCCTAGACATTAGACAAACAAAGTTCTCCAAGAGAATGACTATTATGGTGGTTTACAAAGCCAATTTTGGGAGCCTCAAAAACTGTTCATTTTTGGTGTAACACCAATTATTCTGATCCTGATTCAGCTTATGAGTGTCTTGATAATTATCTCATATATTACGTCAGGTGTGACAGCACTTAGAAAGCACAAAACATTACAGAGCATGACATCTTCAGGAATGCAGCACTGGATTACTGATCCTTGATTTTCAATCTATCGAAAACTGTCGATGAATTTAAGGGGACCAAAACACATCCAACACTTGCTTCAACTCTGAACTGGCAAAACTAGGGTTAAAAAATAACACACTTTACCTACAGAAGCTGATACACTCATGTATTGTCATGTTGGCCATAGTTTAATTTAGATTTTCTTCATCAGACTGTACTGATTTGCCTGTTGCATTTGTAGGGATCCATCTTTTTGTTCTTTGCTGGCCGAATAGAGGAAATCAAAGGCAACTTGGATGCTGTGAGTGACCACCAGTCCACTGCATGTTCTATTTATGTGTGCCTATCCAGTTCTTCTTCAGGCAAAATGACTGTGTCTTTCTGTCTGTGCTTGTGTATGTATATTTCAGGCTATTAAGCGTTTTGAGGAGTGCTGTGAAGCACAGCAGGAATGGAAGCAGTTCCATCACATGTGTTACTGGGAGCTAATGTGGTGTTTTACCTATAAACGGCACTGGAAGATGGCATACTTTTACGCAGACCTGCTCAGCAAAGAGAACGCCTGGTCTAAGGTAAAATTTCATTTCACACTCTGAGGAAGCAGTTTTACACAGGACTTCAGTATGAAACAATGAAGTTATAATACTGATAGAGTTGAACATTGGACGTTTATGTAAATCATTTATTCTACGTGTGTGCTGGGGCAATGAAAATTAAACTTCAAAATTTGTGCTTATGTGATTATGGCAGTTTTCTCTCTCTTACTCACTTAGCATTGGTTCTCACACAACCTATTGTTCAATCATCGACAGTCAAGTCTTCCACACAGATCTAGCCTCTATGGCCAAACTGAAATTTGCCCATGAATTCTGAAATACAGACATTGTGAAAAAAAAAATCTGTGATGTTAGCAACGGAAAGTGAGCAATATCTTGACTCAGTGATGTTCCCAGTGGGGCAACAGTGACCGTTGCCCAAGGCTTGTGATGTAAACTTGCCAGCAGCAGTGTTTCAAGCAAGGTCTGTCCAGTATATGTATGTGGTGCTTGAAGCGTGTTTCTGTCATTATTGGGCTAGATAGTGCTGTAAATAGTCAGTATAAATAGTACATAAGATAGTGTTGTGAAATGTTTTTAATGTATACAACATACAGACAATACATATTAAGTGATTAAGTGACCCTTATTAGTCCCATAATGGGGAAATTTCTGCATTTAACCCATCCGTGAAGTGAAACATCACATACACACTAGTGAGCACACACACACTAGGGGGCAGTGAGCACACTTGCCCAGAGCGGTGGGCAGCCCTATCTGCAGCGCCCAGGGAGCAGTTGGTGTTAAGTGCCTTGCTCAAGGGCACCTGAGTCATGTACTGTCGGCTCTGGGGCTCGAACCAGTGACCTTCCGGTCACATGGCCGGTTCCCTAACCCCTGGGTGTCTATGTTGTCTACATTTGAATAAAACCTTCTCTTAAATTATAATTTTGCAGGAGCTGGAAACAAAATAATGTTTTTAAGTATTAAAGTAAGTTAATGTAATACATTTTTAAATACCAGCCGGCTGGATGTCTTCTGTTTTACCTATATAGTTAACATCCCAACACCATATTTACTTATATAAAGGAGATATACTTCATAGTCTACTTGCATATGGAAGTGGAAAGTCAAAGAAAAATAAGTAGAAAAACAGACGTTCTAAAACTGGAGCACAAAAATCTTAAAAAGACATAGAGAAATCGAGACTCCCAAAAACCGAGAAACAGTACTCAATGCTTCTAACTTTGTGAGATAGTAAAAGACATATATATAAAATTTGATGTTGGGATGCACGACCTAGAAACATTTCACCATCAGTGAATATTAATCAATATTAAAACAAACTTAAGTGCATCACATTGTAAGATAAGCCTTTAGGTTCACAGCATCAGATTGTTATTCTGTATGGTACAGACCTAATAAGAACAAGGGCATCTCATAGCATTGTATGCTTTTATTTAAAGTGCAGCTTTTGTAACACACACACAAAACCATTTTCCTGCAGGCCACGTACGCATATATGAAAGCTGCCTACCTCAGCATGCTGAGTCGGGAGGAATGCCAGACGTTTGGGGAGAGCGAGGTAGCATTGTTCAGGTAATGACAAACTAAAGAGCCAACAAACACATGACATGCTTGGTAAATGAGAAGAAAGCAGTTGATATGAAATACTTATAAAAGCAAGTGTCCGGTCATTCAGTATCCTTGTATCACATGTTTATAGCTCAACTGTAATGTAAGCCTATTATTGCCCCTCGAGCGGTTCGGTAAGTGGCTCACAAAAACTACATTAGTGACCTTTGCTGTGCTTCTCCAGGCAAGTGCCTGGGCTGAAGCAGAAAATTGCTGGGAAGTCACTACCCACTGAGAAGTTTGCTATCCGCAAGGCTCGACGATACAATGTAGAAAACCCTATTCCTCTCCCTGCTCCTCCACTGGTCAGTAACTTTGCATAGTGTGTTCTGGATTTGTGAATGTAGTAATATCATTATATATGCCGTACATATTAGATATTAATTATTACATTATACTATGATGTCTTAATATACACATATAATGAAATATTTTACATATCTTGCTTACATATAACATAATGAGTCATGTAATGAATAACATAATGAGTAATGTTCTGCATATCTGCTTAGATATAATATAATATTATGAGTAATATAATCAGTAACAGTTTGCATATCTGCTCAGTCATACTGTGTAAATGCTTTACAGTGTGGTGAAACCTCACTCTTAGTGTGTGCATGTTTATGTTTGACCTGAGGGAAGTCCCTTGAGAATGAAAATATTGACACATTAAACAGAGCTGTGGAGCAGCATCTGTGCTTTTTACAGTATTTTTCACTTACATATGTGCATTTGTACTGCAGGAGATGATGTACATCTGGAATGGCTACACAGTTATTGGGAAGCACAGAGACTTGACAGAGGGAATGCTAAAGACACTGGACGAGGCTCAGCAAAAACTCGAACAGCATCCAAGTACTTTCACACTTCAAAAAAAAAAACACAAGACTGCACAACAAACCACTTGACACAGCATAAAAAGCTGTATTTGCTAGCAATGCAGAGTGCTCAGCACAGCCTTAGCCATATCAATTAGCAATGTGTCCTCCTACACTTAGTCCACTACAGACAACACTACTGACTTTTACAGTACATTCAGTCAGCTACTTACAGCCTTAAAAAAGCTTTATTAAACAGTCAGTATTGTCTGTTTATGGCTTTTTATATTACCCTACCGATTGGCACGATTGGCATAGATGGTGTAGAACAGAATAGAATAATGTTATTGTCATATTAGCAAAATACACCACACACCCAGAGGTATCCAGACACCCATTTGTGACTTCAGCTAATTTAAAGCACCCATTGCAGAAAACAGTGTTCACTTGCACACCAAATTGTATAATCTCCATGAGAAAGCACTATTCCCAATGTTGCGTGTCAGCCAGAGGGATATAAAGCTTTCTGGAGTGATGAAGCACTGGCGAACATCCTTGGGAAGAGTTGGAGTGGTGTTTGTGATCCAGAACTAATAATCTAATACCAGTACCTGAACTCACTGATGCTCTTGTGGCATCTTGCAGTCAAATCCTTACAGCAGTGTTATAACATCTAGTTTAAAGTCTTTCCAGAACAATAGAGCCTGTTACTACAGCTCCTCATGAATACCCTTGATTTTAGAAGAAGCACTGTGTAGGTGGACATATATTGTGTGCTGCATGCATAGACTGTACTTCATTGTTGTTTCCTTTGGGTTCTCCTTTAAGGGACGGAGTTCTCTATAGATGACCAGTGTGTGGTGAGCCTGCTGAAGGGCCTGTGTCTCAAACACCTAGGCCATCATGAGGAGGCTGAACACTACTTCACTCTGGTCCTCTGCAAGTGAGTTGTTCTGCCCATCTATGAAATCCTTAGTCTCAGTTAGAATTGGTGATAACAAAAGCATGGTGTAATTGCATATTAAGTTTCAAATTTATAGATCAGTGAATTGATCAGTGAAAAATATGCAGATTCTAAACTTTCACTTGACATCACATTGTGCAAAAAGAAAAATGTATAACCTCAGCTTTTGCCACTTTTTTGTTTATTGACACTGAATTGAAAGGAAGTACAGTCACAATGACTTGTGCAAGTAGATATGAATAGTATAGCAATTATAACTCATGACTTGTAAGGGGTTAAAGGGAATCCTCAGCCCAACATGATCAGGAACATATCAGGAACTGTGTTACTGAGATAGCAGGAAAAGCTGAAATCAAATCCTATTTTAGGCTGACTAGTGTGATGACTTGTTTGATGTTTAGAAACACGGAAGTACATTTTCTTCTGCTCATAAAAGGAGGTTATGAAAGGAGCTCCCTGGGGTGGAATTCCCCAGATTTTCTATATAAATGAAATCAAGCAAAGGCAAATATGCATGTTTCAAAGTCGAAGGAAACTGGAAATGGTGTCCAGTGAGGACCTCTTATGCCTGTAGCAGGAAATTACTATTGAGAATGTTTTGTCTTTTTACCCTCCAGTGAGACGCAGATTAAGTTTGACCACTACCTTGTGCCTAACGCTCTGCTGGAGCATGGTTTGCTGTGTCTGGAGCAGGGCAGGCGAGAGGAGGCCATCAAGTTACTGGAGATGGCCAAGTAATTCTTGATTCCATTACACCTTCCATAATACATCCTTGGCAATACACACTGAGTTGCCAGTTTATTAGGTGATAATTTTTAAAAAGTCGTGGCAAAGAATTAACACATTGTGGTCATGAGTTAAGATTCTTGTGGACCTAGATTAGTATATTGAGAACGTATGGCCATGAGAAACTTAACTTGTGGCCTCAATATAATAGTTCTATGCTTAATTAAAAAATAATCTCCATGTCACCTTAAAGGCTCCATAATTAGGTACACTCCTACCTGCACACAAATTGTACACCCAAGAAGTCATATGCCATGTGACTGCGGTCTGAAATATAAATCAGATACAAGAAATCGAATACAACTGCAGATGTATGGTGTGTCATGTGGTGGGGGGAAGTGTCTGTGGTGTGTGTGTCAGTACAAACTATGTTTAAAGCATCACTTGAGCTTGTTTAGTTGAGTGCTGGAATAGGCAAAAAATGTAACTTTGTTACTTTGAACATTTTTGCATTAGGCATGCTGGTTCATTTTCCAAATAGCTGTCATCCTGGTCTGTTCACATGTTACCATTTCAATGGATGACCAAAAAAAGTTAAAAAGTAAAAAAATATGAGTGATTCGCAGTTTCATGGACAAAAACAGATGGGTCAAAAGAGAATGGGCAGAATTAGGCAGGCAAACCGTGAAGAACAAGAAAGCTGACTGGTCACAGTAGCATTAAAACTAGAACACTGAGAGATAAAAGACATAAAACCTGCCTGGTTGGACAATTCCAGGTTCCTTTTGTATCATGCTGATTGAAGGATCAAAATTGCGCTCAACCAACAAGCGTCCATATAGCCATCCTGTTTAGTGTCAGCAGTCAGGTAAGTGGTATGGGGAATATTTTCTTGGCACATCAAATCACTATTTACTTTTAGCAATTATTTGCCTGTAAATCATTCTAATTCCAAAGACCTCTAATTGTATGCAGATATTTGTCAAAAAAGATTGCAAAGTAGCATATTCCTGTGTTAAATTGTTGTTTTTTTTTTAAAAAACAGTCTACCTGAGCTACAAACTGAGCTATGAAAACAGACAGAATCTACCCAGATGCCTAGTTTTATCACTGGCAGTGACAGTTAATAGAAAATGGCATATGAGAGATGCTTGAAAGAGACTATGAGGCATATCAGTGATGCAGTTTTAAATTTTGATTCTTTTCAATTTTTCAGTTATGGTATTGAAAAGTTTCATTCCTGTAGATATGTCTTCATAATAAACTGGCAGCTCAATGTATTGGTTAACCCATTTCTTATTGAGTACAGATTGCACACCCCATGACACACATACCACATACACTTCCTCCCTACCACATGACACGTCATACATCTGCAGTTCATAAAAACATCCTCATTTGTAGTTGTTAGGTATATTATAGAGTGGAGCATCTAACAGTACAATTATAGTACATAGTTTGTGCACACCATTCTGGTCTAAGTCCTGTTCCTCTGCTCCACAGGCAGAACTATAAAAACTACTCCATGGAGTCACGGACGCATTTCCGGATCCAGGCGGCGCTCCACAAAGCAAGAGCCACAGAGCAGAATGGAGAGAACTCACCCTCAAGCCCCTAGCAGCCAGTGACATCGCAGGGGTCAGAGAGGTCACAGGGTTAACGCATGCCATGGTCATGCCTTCAGAGCGAGGAGGGACCTCAGGAGAGCAGAAAACCAAACAAACATCACCAGAACTGTCAGAGGAGCTGGACTAAGTTTCTGACACAAGATGAGAAAATCGCTGTTCCATCAGATATATGTTCACCCCCATACAGGGAACACAGGTGCATGCACAGATATGAGGAGACAACCATAGAACTAACATAACCCAATATATTGTTCTGATACAGAAATACTTGTACTCTAAGCTTATAATAATGTTTCATACATGTCAGCTGAGGGTATTTGTAAGTCTGTTTTCATGTGAGTTATGCCCTCTGACCCTCTACACTATGGCCAACTTGTGACAGCAGCAAACTGGCCATGCTCTTTAAAAAATAGTTTTATTTTGAAATAGTTTTAACCGTTATGCTCAAACTGTTCTTTTTGGAGGGAAAGTTAAACAGGTCAAAAGCAAAGTTATGTGCCAGATGTCAGGCAATAAACATGCATAAAGAAATTGGATGGGAAATATTTGTTAAATTATGTAACATTGATTCTACTGTGTTCCCCTGATAGAAGGTCTGCATAGCCATTTTTCACTTCAAAAATCTCCCACTTTTCTGATGATCAGTGGCAGCCTTACTCCTCTACTCTCTGTGTAAGCTGTGATGCCATCACAAACTTATTAACTATGTAAATTTAAAACTGGGAGTATGTGGGTTTATTTAGTTCCTTCTTTCTAGTATTTATTCTCTGTGGCGTCGGCTTTGTGAAATTGTCCCATTTTAAGTGGACAGCTGAATGTGTCTTTTAGAAAGGCAGTCTCCTTCATGTGGACTTGGTCCAGATAGTACTTGAGCTCAAACAAACAAGTCTTTCAGATCGAAGCAGCCATGGTGCTCCAGCCATGGTGAGAGATGCATTGACATCCACTATAGCCTTATACTAAAATAAAGAGAGATAAAAAGGACTTGAAATTTGTTTTTTGTTTTTTGCCTTGATTGTATCAAACTCCATAGTAATATTACAAACTTCTCAAATGCAGTCTCTATATATGTTTTGATTAGCAAACAGATGATGTTAAATCCCAAAGGTGTGTTTACATTACTGCTTTATTGATGAATTATTATTTCCCTAAGTACTTTATGTCCTAGAGCAGTGGTAGCTCTTTATAGCCTGCTATCACCATTCCACCAAAGTCAAAGCTGAGCCAAAATAATAATCAAAATTTCTGAATCTTGCAATTCAGAAGTTGCTATATTGGGTTAAGATGCAGAGCTTTAGGATAAAATACTTAGCTTTGATATGAAGGACTTCAATGGCTGTACATTCAACCTGCTGAAACTCATTCTTTTCACAAAGGTGGTAGAACATAAATTTGATTAAAAATTTATGAAATATATAAAGTCTGAGGTTTTGAATAATAATGTCTTGCCCGGTCTAAAATGTTTTCCATTGTGCTACAAAGCTCAGAAACCTTTCTGTGGTGTGTGGCTACTGTACAGGGTTGGGTTTCCCAAAAGCAATTTAGGACATGGATGATTTTTAAATGGTAGACCGAGCATCACATTAAACACTCTCTACCATTAACACCAAGATACCTTTGGGAAACTGGGCCCTGATCAACATTCCTGAGAATACTGAATGTTTGTTTTGTAATTTACGATTAAATGACATCATTACCTTCCTCCACATCTCTTTGTCATTGCTGTCAACAGGGAGCTTGTGTATTAGGGGCCCACTGTTATCAGTATAGTGGGCCAAGTGTCTTCATACAAGGCATAAATACAGACATAATAGCCTATTCAGAGTATAATTGACATCAGTTTTTTGAGAGTTAAAAACTGGCGTGCCGTTACAGCGTTAAGACCAGCAAGGCTGTTGTTTGTAATGGACAGTTTTGCATGTAAAATATTTCAATGAGAAAACACGTAGATAAACTGGCCGTCCGTGTTAAAGTTTTAAGGCTTTAAACCTTGCTGTTGGATGATCTCATTGGAAGAAGAACCTTTGCAACTAACTTCGTTGTTGAAGAAGAAGGCCTGTGATTGGCTGATGAAGTGGGGGCGGGACTTAATGCGTCTGTCTGAAAGGCCGAATCGCCTATGAGTCGCCATTGAGCGAGAAAACATTTGATATAGTGGAATTTGTACAGCGACGGAAACAACGTTTACCACACAGCTAGATACAGGAGGCACGACGGCACATCCCGGTAGATATTTAGCTCGTTTTCCCGGTTCCGTGGAGACATGCTTGGTTAGGAGAGGCAGCCGTTCTGAGACTTGCCTCTGTTGTCGGTGCTCAAGCTGCTAACATTACTTTTGCCAGCTCTTTGTGTCGACATGGTTTGTTTTTGTTGACGGAAGCCTCTCCTAGCTTTGGCTGGGACCCTTTGGGTAGATGTTTAAGTGTCAGAAATTGGGCTTTGGTAGCGAAATACACGAGTGACAACGGCATAAACGACACAGTGAGTTAGTTAGGATCCAAAATCCGAACTGAACGGCAAGGTGTTTGGAGAGAGGAGATGGGCAACTGTTTGAAATCTCCCACTTCGGATGATATCTCTTTGCTCCACGAGTCGCAGTCAGACAGAGCTAGTTTTGGCGACGGCACTGATCCGGAGCAGGAACCGCCACCGCCTTACCAGGTAGGTTAGCTAAGAGCCTTCAGAAATGCATCATAAAAGTCAGGGTTTCTTTTAAATACAGCGACACGGCGTAAGGTTAGTTAACACACCTCTTTGTTCCTTAGCTACGTACAACTCAAAGCTCGGAAGCAACGACGAGTAACGGTAGCCGTGTTTATTAAGCGAGACCTTTTTGTGTAAAAAAATTATATACATATATATCTCCACTGCACAAATCTTCGTCTAAAGCCACGAGGCAACATTTTAGTTACTTGTCTTAGCCGTTGGCCTCATGTATGTTAACGTTAGTTGTGTTGTCGAGCTTTATCCAAAACTCACTGTGTGCTGTGATCCAAATAGCCTAGCTTACTCAGTCCCCTTTGTCTTGTGTTTTACTGGATGGACAGTGTCTGAAACCTGACGTACTGTTTACAGACAGGCCGTTAAAGCGTACCATGCCAAATGTTTCATCATATCAGCCGTTTTCCTTATCGATTGAGCATCCTTTTACACACCAAAGGATGTTCTTGCGCCGTCATTGATGGGTTTTATAGTGTGTTTGGAGTGTAATTGGTGTCTACACATCTTTGGTATCGATGTGGGTCACTTTTTTCTTAGCGTTAGACGGGAGGAACTGGCTGTATGCCCTCCATCGTTACACTTGGGCATCTGCCTAGTCTTGATATTAACTCACACTGTAGACTGTTTTACTATTTACTGATTTACCATCGAGATATTTGTTCTTATTGTGTGATGTAAAAGTATAAGAATAACCAAGAATTTTGAGGTTTTAAGGTTATGTGTTTTGAGAAGCAGGGAACAGTAGGTCTTCAGGTACTTAACTGTGGTCATGAACATGTGAACCACTCCATCGTTGTCCTAATTGTCACTGCTCAGTTCACTATTTCCTCAGTCTGAGGAACATCTCTGGGAACAAAACTCCCCAAAATAGAAGTTACATCACTGGAAAATTCATAGCAAACTGCACTTTTTAGTTATTCAAGGTTCTGAGGGCTGCTATGAGTAGAGTTAACTTTGTGGCCTGTAATATTTTTATAAGGGTAGTAAGCAAGTGCATTGCTTCTTGTGTTATGTACTCTCTTCTAGCTTGATACCCCAGTGCAATGTTCTGGCCTGGTACGAACAAGTAATATTGGATTGCTTTCATGGACAGGGATTAAGCCTAGATTTGGCCTCACTGCAATGTCAGTGGTGTTTCACCGTTATGATTAAACTGGGCCATTGAGTTCTTTCACATTTTTTGTTCAAAGTTGTACTTTGCAGAGACTGATTTGAATGAGAGAAGCTGGTTCTTGATGCTAATGTTTGAGCCCTGTATTTTGCAGCATTTTTGCCTCCAGCTCTGTCAGATATGCAGACATAGTGTTCTGATGGAGGATAAGATGAGACAGATAGTGTTCCCACTCTTTTTGGTACTGAAGTTCTAAGAGCAGGAGTTACAGATTCTCTTTGACAGTTTCTTCTGTCAGTATACGGTCTCGTATACAGCGTATGAGGAAGTGTATAGCTAATAAATAGTCTCTCTCTCCATCTCTCTTTCGTTTTATCCATCTCTCTTGTTTGTTCCTTCTTTAGCTCCCTCTCTTTCTCCCTCTCTGACTCTCATCGGGTGGGTGTTTTTCTGGACTCTGCACTTTTCTGCTTAGCACAAGCAGAATTCCCCTAGGCTGCTCTGTATTGCTGTGGAGTTCTTTAGTCTCTAGGGTGCAAGATCAGACAGGAGTGTAAAAACAGAGAACTAGACAGCGGAGGAGCCCTTTTTTTTCAGCCCAGTCTCAGAGACCGGGTCTGCTGCTTCACACAGTATCCTGACAGCCCTGTGCAGCTGAGGCTATTGTTGGCTGGCTGTTTGGAGGTGTGTTTGGACTGTGTGGAGCAGACAAAGAGAGGGCTCGGGCCAACTTTAGAGCCCAAATCATTTTCAATCTCGGCGCATTCCTGTGCTGCCTGCCAAGAATGCTCAATGCATTTCTCTCTTTCTTTTTTTCCTCCTCTCCTCTGGAAAGTGGAGAGCTGTAGACAGGCACTGTTTTCTTAGCTACTGCAGTAGAAATCTGTAGCTTTTCAGTGTAATTCTTAAGACCTTTTTCTGTCTAAGAGGTATAGCCCAGTGTTTGCAACCTAATATTTTTCTGCTCCTTGTGATTAGTTATGACAAACAGTAAATTTGACAAATTTCCCTTTAGAAAACCTGCTAAAGCCAGTGGGCAGCTGCTTCAGGAAAGCTGTTTCATTTTTTTCTCTGGGAAGCCCCTGTTCTGTATGCCACAACAAACACCTTTGTCTAGTAAAATGTGCTAATGTTGCTGTAAAAAAGCCTACACCCTCAGCAGTGAAATCCTAGTCTATTGTTACTTTGGGGCACGTACGTTTCAGGCCCATGCTCTCACCCACATGCCCAGAACTGCCAGCCAATGGGTCTTTTGTGTGCTGCCGGTTGGAAGAGGACGTCCTAGCGGCTGCTCAGCAGTTGGCAATGCGTGTTTGAAAATGGAGGAGGGAGGCCTTTGGAGAAGAACCCTGGGCTCTTTTCCATCCTCAAGCACAGACATATGTCCCAGGAAAGACCACAGGTAGCATGACAGGAAGGAGCCTGTCTTTGTTGTCAATTTCTTATCAGAGCGGTCATGCTTCCTGAATCATGCAGTTGCAGTGTTTGCAACAGTGGTGTAATAAACTCAGTGCACAGGCTTTCACCAGTTCCACTGAAGCCTCAGATGAGCGATAAGAAACTGCAGGGGGAAGAGTTCTCTTTGTGCTGATATGACGACTAGGCCTAGATTGATGATGCAGTCACTAAAATGATTAAAATCAGAGATTTTTCTGATATTGATAATATGCGCTTAGTGCATTATCAACAAAATGGTTATCGACACAATGTTCTGTCCCTCAGACTTTAATCAGTTACTTCTTTAGTACACAAGCTGTGGATGTGTGCCTTTAGCTCGCTAGACAGGAAGGGAGAATTGTAACCATTCACTTGTGAAACCTCAAATGAGAATGTTACGACACCATTACATGACACCAATGTCTCAAGCCCCATCTTGCTTGTGGTTTGTTCCTCCACTCTTATGTCTCTCTTGACTTGTGTCCAAAAGAAAGACCACAAATTTAGAAAAATCGTGAATGATTAAGAGTAGAGATGCATCGAAATATCGCCTCCTGACACATTTCTGCCGAATATGGTCAAAAATGTTACTTTAAGTTTTTGGTCATAAATTTTGTCAGAAAAAGTGTCATTTTTTTAAAACAAATAATTTAAATGATGATAAAAACCTTGTTTCCCCCCCCCATTCTTTCTCCTGCATTTGTCTGCTTATAACGTTTTTCACAGCAGCACATAAATAGTGGATAAGGTTGGCTGCATAGACCTGTTTTTGCGGTTGAGATCGGATGATGTGCTCTGAGCTTTTTATACAGGCATGATATCAGTACTGAGTGTGTTCAAGCAGCGCAGCTCAACAGCTGTGTTTACAGAACATTGTGTACTAGGTATAATAAATGTTTTTATTGTAGATTTTCATTTCTCCCATCATGTTTAAGACTTCAATTATGTTCATATGTGAGAATACTAGTGTTTTCCTTAGGGCTTCAATTTCACAATACAATAAATATCACGATGCAAGTGTAACAATATGATTCAATACAATGACAAAAGACACCAGATGTAAAACCCCTTCAAATTTGTTCTCAAACCACAGTGATAAATACATTATCTAATGTGTCGCAGATCACATACAGCACGGTATAATCATCTCTTTAGAATTTAACATGAAGCAGCTCTACAAAGGTAAACCAAAAATGCTAACATCTAGGGGCTAGTCACAAACTGATACCTCACCAAAACTGTGAACTACACCACGTCTGTGAAAATGAAACTAACTCAAGTACACAATGAACAAGGATTACACAGGTCTTAACAATAGCAAGAAAAGATACTCCCTTCACACACAGACACAACCGCAGACTAATGAATGAACAACACTGTGCTCCATGCGCAACAGGCAGAAGGGACTTGATTGAGACTGGACCGGTGCTGAATGACAGGAGCTCAGCTTTTATGCAAATAACAATAAATAAAGAGAAACCCAAATTGTTAGCACATTTGGCAGTTGCTGGATGCAGGTTTTCACAGGTTTTTCTGAATTTCTCCATAATTGAATCTTTGAAATGTAAACAAAGTCATTCAGAGTAGTTTAATGTGAAACATTTAATTGTAAAGAAACTTTCCAACAGAGTGGTGGTGATGGGAACCAGGGGTCATTCTGTCTACAACACAGACACAACCATTTTATTTAGCTTTTCAAAACCATCAGTGAACTTACATGTCATTTGAATTTTCATATTGCTGCTGTTGTTGGAAGAAAAGCTCATATTTCCAAAATAATAACTTTACAAGAGAAGTAAAATAACTACTTTTACTTTTAATGTAAGTCAATGGAACCAGACCCCTCCCCCCAAGTCATTTGGGGTCAGTTCTTTTTGTCTATTCATCATGAAATTTAAATGCAATGTAAAGGGAGATGGGTATTTTCAAATTAAGTCAAAAACTAAAAAATTGGGAAAATTAGAGATACATGTTTTTCTTCAGACAGCAGTGTTTTTATTTTTATTAATAATGATAAAATGTACTAAATCTTAAAAAAGAAAACCTTTTTTTTCTTCGGGTACTTTTGTCATACAACACCCTGCTGCATGTACCTCTCCGCCTGCAGAGCTAAAAAAAGTAAGTTGTAGTCCAAAACCTCATAAACATAACTGTTCATTACAAACTTAACTGTTGTCTGACATCAGTCAGCATATTCATAGAGACTTTCTGTGAGAGAGCTTTTAGAGGCATTAAACCCTTTTGATGTCTGGTTCCCATCACAATCACTGTCAACAGTTCTGACTTACGTTTCTTTAGAAATAAGTGTTTCTCATCAAACCCTTCTGAACAAATTTACATCTTACCTTTTTACTTCTGTAGAAAGTGTAAAACAAAATAGCTTGAAGTAGAAGATTGTTTGTTTAAGTAGTTTGAGCATGATGGCCTAATTGTACAAGTCTGTCTTAAGTAAATCAGTTTATTTGAAAAGCATCTTATTTAAAGTCCTTAAAGCAGTTGGACATTGATATTAGCTGATACTGAAGGTTTCAGTATTGGTATCTTGTAGGGGGGTGGGGGCGTGTTTCTAGTTACAGAGAGTTTCTGTTTGTGTGTCTTTGGTTGAGGGGGTGAATGGTGCAAGCTGAGCATGAAAAGATGAATAGTGTAACTGTATGTGCAGGAGAGAAAGTGAAAGGGAGAGACAGCAGATGCATATGTGTGCATGTCTAAGGCTTTGCTAGAAATGATGGCGATTCCCTGTAGCCTTTTTTCCCAAAAGCGCCGGTTCATCATATCGATTCCATTCATGCTGGCTGGCGGCCCGTTCTCCGGCTGTCGGTTTATTTTATGGCTCGGCTGAGGCCTGTTGCTCCCTCACTCTTTCCTCTGTCCTGCAGAGAACACACACTGTGGGTGAGTGCGAGACAGCTCAGCTGAAATGTAGCACCCTGGATACAAGCAGCCCCCCAAAAGCCTGCTCCTTACAGCCTTATTTATCTTTCCCTCTACTGCTCACTACCTTCTGTCTCTATCGTTTTCTCCACTTGTTCTGTCTTCTCTACAAACATACACATGTCTACAGGGAGCTGTGAAAGCAAAAGAGAAGGCCAAGAGTGATACAGTCTGGGGCAGAGGTTGTTAACAAGCACCTCACACACTGAGAAGGAAGAGCTTTGATTTATGAAAGCAGTTCAAGATGTTGGAGTTGATTTTCCTTTGTGCCTCATGATTCTGCAGTTTGAGAAAACAGAATGCTTTCCATTAGTGGTCAAATGGATAAGTAAAATTAATGTGATTTAGGTAGAGTTTGCTTAATTTTACGTCATGTTCACCAAAGTTGCCACAAAGTCACCACAGATTTCCTTTTCTACAGGCAGGTTGCCTGATGTTGAGAGTAATAGTTCGCTTCTGTGTGCTGAATAAATGGTAATACTGGATGTCTTTGACATTCTATGTTGACTCGACTCGAAACAAAACTCTGGGTCATAATGAAAGATGAAAGGTCAAACCAGTGCAACTATCTCCAACACAGTCATTTTGTGGTGTGACTACATGTTTGCGCACTTACTGTGTGTGTGTGTGTGTGTGTGTGTGTGTGTGGAGAAAATTTTAGGCCAAAAGACCCTTTCTGCTTCTTGGTTAAGACTGATTACTGCTCTTGTTCTTTATGAAAGAGGGATTGAAGGAAAGTGTTGATTTCTCTGAAAGCAAGAAATTCAGACAGCCTTGACAAAGAAACCATTCACATGCGATAAGGTTGCGTAGACCATGTAGAAATAGTCCTTTCTGCTGAAACACAGCAGTCCAAAGTCTCAGGTACATAACAACGCCTAACAATTATGAAAAAATTGTCCACTGATATTAATATTAAAGGAGTTAAAAAATCTGAAAATGTAGTGTGATATAGATTTATTTGGACAAAAAATGAAACCGTCTTCAGTAATTTTTTAAACACTTTCACAATAACATTTTCACAATACTTTACAGCTGATTATTGCAGTTCATTTATCAACTGTGAATTTCAAACTGTCAGACTTCTAAACCACAGACAGGATAAATCTAATTATACATAGACATGTCTGTAAAATGCAACTGTTTTGCTCATACTGCATTTGCAAATAAGCAAGAATAATATTGCTTGATACTGCAAAATAAAAGTGCCTCAATATCAGCTTGTTGGTAGTGACTGCTAAAAATATGAATAGGTCAGAGGCAGTGTGGCTATAACTAGAATAACTGCTCTAGCTGGCATTAGCTATGACCAAAAAAAATGGTCTTTTCAGTTTAAGAAAGTTTATTAAAATTATTATGTAAATTATTGTTATTTCTCAGTTTATTTAAGGTATGAATGTTTTGCTCCTACTGTATTTGCCATTAAGTTATATTACTTTACACTTTGCTAGCTACACTATGAAACATTTACATATAGTCAGATAGCCTAATATTTTAGATTTTAGTGGCCAGCCCTTATATTGGCTGGATTCTAGTACATCAACTTAAGAAAGCAAACTTTTTTATTTGACTTTGTATGTAAAAAGCTCAGGCGTGCTGTAGGAGTTTTGAAATCCCCTTGGTGTCATTGCAGAGGTATTAAAGTTGAGTGCACAACTGTTTGTAACCACATACAGATGCTCTTCAACCCTGCCTCTAACATGATGCAGCCTTTATTTTTGAAAGTGTAACAAGATATTGTTTTGTGTGTTTGTTACTGTTCATTCTGATGTCTGTGTTTTAGGCTGCTCTGTGTGGAATGTATGCTTGTGCATATGTAGGACAACGATGTCTTGATTTGAGGCAAGTGTTTACAGGTTGTCATTGCCTGTCTGGCAGCTTGCTGACGTGCTGCTGCTGCTGCATATGGTGCAGTTTGTTTAATATACACCTCCTCAGAAGATGGTAGTCCTTGATATCATCACACCAATAACGGTGACAGGACATCGCTTAGTGCTTCCAAAAAAAAGGAAAAAAACCACACACAACTGGGCAGCTGACTGTGTAAAACTACGATTACTGTTGTGCTAGTAGCGTGTCTCTGTTAACCTATTCTTGAGTGATGTCAGTATTTTGTTTTAACCCTGCACTTCACAGGACTTATCCTCAGATAAATGTTTCTAACTAATTTCTCTGAAGAACATCAGGCTGTTTTCATTCCCAGAGATATTGAATCCTTATTCATTTTGGTAGGTTTCGCACTACAAAGGCCAAAATGGGCCAAAAATTGGTCAGAAATTTTGCAGGGATGCAAGCACTCTGTTACGTTCACTTTTGCCACCGTGAAAAGAATACTCTGGTGTTAGATTCTCTTTTTGGTCATCATAAAAATGTTTGCAGCAGTGAACTGAAGCAGGGTTTATCTCGTGATTTTTACTGGACCACGGTTCAGGTCTTTGGTGAGGATATGAATCCTGAATATGGGTGGAAGTAAAAAGGCCAAAGTAAAAAGTTCAATAAGTAAGAAAGCAATCTTAGTTTAACAAAGTAGCAGAAATATTCAAACTGACACTCAATGAATTCACCAAATGTAGTAACACAAACTGAATTGTAGATTTTGATTGGTCCTTGTACTATTTTCTGGATCAACGTACTACATGCTGACTTGTCATTTTAAATTATGTTCCTTATCTCCATGAACAAAGCACAGCAGTAGCACAGTAGTCATATTCAGTCAGCCTACAGATACAGTATTAATTTTTTATTGCCCATCTGAACTAAAATAATCTCTTGTTGTAAATATGTACCAAATTTCCTATATATTAACCTTTTGATGTTCATATGGTGTGTTTGGGACTATTAAAATTAAAACCAAGTTGTTGAACATGGTGAACTAAACAGTTCCATTGCGAGTGCACCAGAATCCACCAAATTAGAAAAACATTCTCCTAGTAAAAATGCGGCTGGACCCCACCACAGGGTATTGGATTTTTAACACATGCCACTTTTTTCACTGCTTCATGACGGATCAGTTATGACAGTTCCACGGAATGCCTGATTTGTCAGCTTTCTGTCAGGAGAGCGGATCTTAAATGTTTGTTAGTAGAAGAGGTGACATTTTATTATGATTTGTGATTGATGGTGTTGAAGGTATGATTGCTTACGGTCTCCTTTATATTTTTGCTAATTCTTTTATAGAAAATTGATGGCAGAATGTTAACTGAATGCACACAAAAGAATTTGTGTAACTCCTAATTAAACATGTCATTACACTTGAATCGTATAACAATAATATTTGATTTCTAAGGGTTAAGCCTAAAGAGAGAACCTAATGTTCATTTTTGTTAGTTCCTATTTAAAGAGGAATGCTACCCAGTTTTTAAAATTTCTATTATTCAACTGTTGAGATGTAAACGAAATCATTCAGAGGAGTTTGCGTTGAAATGGTTGATTCTATAAAAACATCTTTATAATGGTGGTGAAATGTACCAGGACTTTTTTTTCAGGACAATCATAATAATGGTGCAATAGTGAAAATCTGAAAGAAAAATAAATTTTAAGCTAAAGCCTTCTCTTTAGGCTAATGCGTCTAGCTTTTAGAGGTCAAAAGTCTGGTTCCTATTGCTGCCACTGTGAGCAGTTGGCTAGAACATTTCACATTGAACCCCTCTAAATGACTTTGTTTACATTTTAGTCATTTAATTATACAGACAGTCTACAATTCCTACATAAGTTGATTTGATATATTTTCAAGAACATGCAATAAAGATGTTGATGTGGGCATCAGCAGATACATTTTTTTTCAGCCTTACATAAATACACTGGTATACCAACCAGAATACTGTGACTGTACTTTTTTTTTTTTTTTTGGTCCTCTTATGCGAGTCATTTCGTACTGGAACAGGTCTACCTTTGCTCCTGGGCAGTAGTTCTCTGTGAGTAAACCTTTTCCAGCATTTCTCCCACATGCCACTTGCTCATCATGTACTTGGCTTCCTTCTTCATTATCATAAATAGCTGCTGGTGTCAGTTATGAGGAATTCTTTATAAAGTAGGATTACTCGGAATTGGCCCGAGGCTTCACCTTGGCAGGTAAAGAGCAGATTCTGAGCAGTGCTGGTTTCTGTGTGGGCCTGCATCGACCGGCTGTGTGTTGTGCTTGAGTCATGCTAGCCTTGGCCCTGCTTGGGGCTAATCCACTGATGCACAAGCACAGGAACGTATGTGATATCTGCAGTTACTCTTGAGGATGGATTGTGTCACTCGTCTTGTTCTCTTTACTGTCATCCTGTAATGGAAGTGAGGTCATTGAGTGATATCATCTGTTTTACAGTGGAATACTGAGATTTCTTATTCAGAGTAATGCCCAACTACCTACAGCATTGAGTAGTATGAAGTTATTCATGTCCAGGAGAGCAAAGTCCACTTTCATGAAAAAAGAAAGTAAGTTTTAAAAAAAAAAGTGTGTCTCCAAAACTAGAATTCAAAAGATCATTACAAGGTTTAGAGAATCTGGTAGACCAAAACTTCCACAATTAAATATACTATGCCTAAATCTTCCATCTTTTAGAGACAGGAGAAAATCAAGCTCCACACTTGCTTCAGATCTAAGGTGTTTCTGACTGTCCTTCCACTGCAAGAAGACAATGCACTGCTAAGAGTCTTTTAAGGATGTGTAGCTGTCAAAACGCCACATCTCAGAAAAGGAAATGGATACAAAAGAGGAAAATTGCAGCGCTGCTAGTGTTCTCTGAACACATTTCTGGCCAGGCCTCAGCATCACAAATTGTTTGTGATTTCTTGGATTTGAGAAGCAGAAAATGCAACCATCGTCTAGGAATGAACTTTAGAGGTGTGGAAAAATGTGCCTGCAGATTCTTTGATAAACTAAAAGCAAATGTTTTGAAAAGAATGGAATCGGTAATAAAGACAGAAAATATTGACATTATGCTTGTTCTAGCTTCTGTGAATTTTTTTTGTTTTTTATATATATATATATATATATATATATATATATATATAAAAATAAAGGGTGGACTTTTGTGTAGTACTGTACATAAAATCATGACTGCGTGTATGCATGTGTGTCTGGAAAGAGTTTTGCGGGTGTTTGTGTCTTGACCTGACTGTGTGTACAGACTGCCCAGCGGTTCTTGCGATTTGCTTTTGTCTGTTCAGGAAGAGGGAGGGGGGTCTGTAGAGGGAAGGGAATGGTGTGATCTGCCAGCTCAGGGATAGAAAGACTGAGGGAGAGCAGAGAAGACAGAAAGGAAAGCCTGGGTTTGTTTTGGGGCCTATTGCTGTTGGAGGGGGGGGCGGTCCAGACAGTACATTTTGTCTGCTCTGCGTCCGGCTTCAAAAGCTTACCAGACAAGAAAGTCTCCAACCTCTGAACCTGCTCTCATTTTTACTCTATCCTCACCTAAAGCTTGGTGATATAAAAGGTAAAACACAGTGAGAAATATTTTAGAAAAATACCTCAATGTTGATAAATGTTGATAAATGTTGATGATTAAGAGGAAAAAGAAACCCCAATAGTTATTATTGCAGTGTTCATACAGATAACAAGTGAAAACATTACAGTAAAGTGAGGTACTTTGGTGCAGTAGGTGTTATTTAGTCACTGTTGGAACTTTGTATCTCCAAAATGTGTTAAATGTTAAAAATAAAAAGAAAATATTGTGCTCATGTACAATGATGTTATTTTGGACCACTTCTGTAGGTCCATTAGGTCATTAAATGTTCCTACGCTGTATAGGGTAGCCAGTGTTTTCAAGTGGTGGAAAAAATTTGGTTTGATATAACAGCCATTTGTGAATGCCTCAGTAATGCATGATTTGTCTTGTGATGCTCATGGTATGAATGTTTTTGAGTGTAATGTAAACACCCTCTCCTTCTCACTCAACCTTTTTTTTGTTCCACTGTTGGTGTCCAGACTTTAGCCATTTGCTTAATTTTAGTGATGTCTAGCTTTACCTTCACCTCTTCTTTCTCAAATTTCCCACTTGTCTTTGTTGAAAAATAATTCAATATATAATTTGTGTATAGATGAGCTGAACCAAGAACAGTGATGTTAATTTCAAAAAGATGTTATGGCAGTGAGAGCTGGTGTTTGTGCCTAGAGGGTCTCTGCATGATCCTGCTCCATGATTAAGTAATAGGAAGGTGTCAGTTGAGAGAAGCTGATGCCGTCGCTAAGTGATCATGTTCTTTCCTCCTCCTCACCTTGCCCCTCCCTGCACTGGCATACAGACCCCCCCCCCCCCCCAATCAAACGGTGGAACGTGAATGCTGACCATAGTGTTTGTCCAGCCGTCAGTCCAGCTGACCCTGCCACCTCCTGTCTGTCTGTGAAAGACACTAGCACTTGTTTATTTTGCTCTAGCAGGTTGTGGCATTGCAGAACTTATTTAAACTGTGACAGGCAGTCCGGTCTTTGTCAGGTCATCCAGCCTACTATGTTGGCGTAAGCTGAAATTAGCGCAACGCCACTGAGTCATACAGCTGATGATGTTGCTGGCTCATGCTAGTGTCCATCAGTGAGTATGTCCACCTGTCACTGAGTGTACATGCACCGTCTTAAGGGAATTATCAATACCTATTTTATTTGTAGGACTACAGCTATATTCAGTTAAACTGTCCATCTGTCCATCCATTTTCTAAGCCGGAGCTTATCCCAGCGGTCATCGGGCGGAAGGCAGGATACACCAGGGACAGGTTGCCAGTCCATCAAAGGGCATCAGTTAAACTAAATATTTTTTGATACATTGGCTAATCAAACCATCAGAGGGGAACACCCATGGTGTTTTTGGCTTTCAGAAAAGGTCTGATGATTTCTGTGAGATAAAAAAGTGATATCTACGTAGAGCCATGCTATCTTCTTCATAGGTTAGCACTTTGGCTGAACTTCAGGCCCAAAATGTCAGATTAACAACTAACATAATTAAGACAGTGGTATCAACCAGTTTTGTGAGGGGAAAACCATCACTCTGGGCCTTATGAAAGTCCTAGATATGTCAACAGAAGCAGCTCTATACCAGGGCTAGTACAAACTTCAGACGTCTTTTACAAGCTTTAGTTGTCCACAATCAGTGTAAGACTGCCAAAAATGTTAATGTGAATCTCACTAACAATGTTAGAGTGCCATAGGAGCGCTACCAGAAAGAGCGTTATTGCCGAGGATGCCACCTCCCTCATTTTTGTGAGTTTTGGCATTTATGTGCCACACTTAAGGTCTGGCTTTAATAGTAACATTCCTCCGCTGCAGACCATCATGCATATAATTTTATACTATTTCAGTTTTTTTTCCCCATCATAGGGCCATCATCATACAAAATTCTCTGTTTGACACATGATTTCTTTTTTTATGGTTCAGTGAAACAGAAGTCAGATTGCCTCCAATGCTTTCTGTAGCATATTACAATATGGCAAAATGGCCACATGTATCATATGAACATTACAGCGGATTGTAGAGTTAAAGTAAATGTAGCATAATATTTTTGCTTTGATCAATTGTGGCAGCCCAAATTGCTGATGCCCTGTAGAGCACTTCAAATTTGTCATCTTTTCTGCTGAGAGCAAAGTGTTCCTTTTACATATCCATGTATTAAATTGAGTTATTAGTGGTTGTGGGTGTGGATGTGTGTGATGCGTTTGAGCAGGCAGTCTAGCTTGTTTGGTTTGACGTGGCAGCACGTGGTTGTGGACTGCGTTCAGTGCTCTGACCTACATCTCCCGCCTGTGTGCTGACCTGATCTCACAGCTCACTTCTGCTGTGATTGCTGATATGAGGTCATATGTGGCCCACCCAGACCCAGAGGTCATCTACTGGTGCTGCATCACCCAGCACAACCCTGACCGTATACACACATCTTCTCACCCTCTAGAGGCCTGCATGTATGCAGCATCCGTGGGGGAAAAAAAACTAGTCAGCTTACAGAGGTAAAATTTAGAGGGGTGTGTGTGTGTGTGTGTGTGTGTGTGTGTGTGTGTGTGTGTGTGTGTGTGTGTGTGTGTGTGTGAGTCAAAGAGCAGAGAGAATGCTGATCATGTAACAGGGGGAACATGCTTTACTGCACGGCTGTGAATCTTCCATCCAGCTACCTCAGCTGCATATATTTACAGTGGCACTTTGTAGCAAAATTTATTCCAGACTTCTTGAGGGAAGCATCTATATTGTAAAGCTAGCCAATTCTGATGTAATGTCCTCCTGCAACAAGGGATACTGGTAAGGATGGGCGATATGGAAAAAATTATTTCAGCAAACTTAAGGGGATTTTCACTTTACACAATTTCTGAGGTTTGTGACCAACTTGGAATGGTGAACCACCAAAACAGTATTGTCAGAGTGTTATTTGATTTGTAATGGAGACATTTTTGGTCTTGAACCTCTACTGGTTCTCCACATGAGCAGTGATTTACAAATTTCTTGTATGTCTCATTTAGGAGCTGTGATATAGCTTCACATGGCTGACATTTTCACTGTTGATCTGCTGCAGCTCAGACTGTTTGAATATGTCTGCGGAGACCTTTTTTTGTAACTGTTTGCTATTTTCATCATAACAGAAATGTTAGTGTTGGATTTTAATATTTCTTCATTTATTGTGTCAGAATGCTTTGCCTTATTTTTTTAATACATTTTTTTGCAAAAAAACAAAAGTGCCTTTTTTTGACCATTTTAGAGGCCAATGTTTCGGGGCATGAGAGATAGTGGATTTATGTCTCATTAGAGTAGAAATTATTCACTGTTTAATCCGAATCCGGGCCAAACTCGTTTAGAACTGTTAGAAACCACTGACCTCACCAGTTTCTGTTTTCATTTCCCCATGGATGGGTATCGATTGAATAGCGCTACAGTCTTTGAAGAATTTCTGGTTAAGAAGTATTTCATAGATGAAAATTTTAGATCACCAGACCACCTAGATGCGCAATGATGTGATCTCAGTCCGTTATGAACAGTATCAGATGGTATGTTTGCACTCATGGTGGAGTACTGAATGACTTCATACCGCACACCCATATCCCCCCCTACTGATCTCTCTAGAGACTGCTGAGTAGGCATCCATTTCAATGGAACCCATTCTCTCTTCCTTTGTGTGTCTCTCTCTTTCTGTGCATGTTAGCAGCTCCCCACATTTGCAATGAAACTGTTCAGGTGAAATATTGCCCCCTAGTGGACCACATTTTTTCCACTCGCAATATGAAGATGCTTACTAATAACCATAGTCCATTTCATTACTGAAGTGCAGTTTCCTGTCTCACCTTATTACTCATGTTCTGATATTGGTTTACAGATTTGAGGCTATTTAAGGAGAAGTGTTTTATTTTAAAAGTTTTATTATTGGACCGTTATATGCATTGATTTGTGCTTTGACACTTGGTGTTAAGAAAGTTGCACATGTTGTAAGCATGTGTGTGTTCAGGAGCAGATCCCTGTGCCCATCTACCATCCCACCCCGAGTCAGGCCCGGTTGGCGACGCAGCTGACAGAAGAGGAGCAAGTGCGCATTGCCCAGAGAATTGGCCTCATCCAGCACCTGCCAAAAGGGGTGTTCGACCCTGGCAGTGATGGCACTGAAAAAAAGATACGGGAGTGAGTATCTTATTTTAATGCCTGGGTTTTTTTTTTTGTTTTTGTTTTAGAAACTTTTTGAACACTTAACAATTAAAAGAAATCTGAATTTTTCTGTTGGTTAGTTTTTGGGTCTTCTTTAAAAAAAATCAAATCTTGACCTCAGGATCGAAAATGGCATTGAACATAAAATATACATATCATTACTCATTCTGCCAATTATTATTCATGATTTTTCAGTACCAGGACTGATCCCTTGACTTTTATATGGATTTTTTTTTTTACTTTAAGTGGATATATATATATATATATATATATATATATATATATATATATATATATATATATATATATATATATATATATAAAACTGGTTAGTTCTTTCAATTTGGTGTTGAATAAAACTGAATTTTCAATTCTCTGTAACACTGAAGTAATTTAGGTGGTACCCAAATTATTGAATTTCAGTACCCGCCTTAATTGTTACACCTCTAAAATGGTAAAAAGTGTTACGATGACAAACTGAAAAGTTGAATGTAATATGTATTATACATAACAGTCAAAGTACAGTCCTGTGTTTAAAAAAAAAAAAAAAAAAAAAAATCAGACACCAAGTTTCATTTTTCATTTCCAGTTAAAATGGCCATTATGTTATTAATGTTTCAGACGATATGTCTGAGATTACATGTAAGATACCTTGCATAAGCAAGTTGAAATCGAGAAAAAATAAGAATACTTGCAAATCAAATAAAGAAGTTGCTGGTTTTCCGAGAACAGTGGATTGACGACCCCAGAGTCCAGACCTCAACATCACTGAGTGCAACCAGTGCAACCAAGACTAAATTTTAGAGTCTTTGAAAAACTCAAAGCAAGTGTCCCTAACAGAATGGAAGCTGTAATGAAGACAAAGTTTGGACACAATGATGCAGAAAAAAAATCTGTTGAGTACGTCTTCTGCCGTTTTCCCTGATATTTGTTCTTAATGACTGTTTTGACTTGAATATAAATAAATGAAGAGTTGTCTCTGACTTTTGCGTAACTATTACATATTAGTATATTGAATAGTGCTTGGGCCTTTTTTTTTTTTTTTTTTTTTTGAGCTGGCTGAATAATGTTTTCTACTCTCTCTAGGTGTGTAATCTGTATGCTGGATTTTGTATATGGGGATCCCATTCGGTTCCTGCCCTGCATGCACATCTACCACATGGACTGCATCGATGATTGGCTAATGCGCTCCTTCACCTGCCCTTCCTGTATGGAGCCTGTGGATGCTGCACTTCTCTCATCCTACGAAACCAACTGAAGGCTGTGTTGATCTTACCCCTACACATACATATGCGTGTACACACACACACAAACACACACACACACAGAGCCCCCAGTCCCAGCTCACACTTTTCTTTTCAAGGAACTAACCCTTCTACAGTTCCACAGTGAGGAGTCTGGAAGGGGTAGTAACCCATGGCACCATGGGATACTGGAGGACCTGAGATGCTCTCCTGGGTTGTCCTGCTGGACAGGGAAACCTGCATGAGCCACACAAGTGACTGTCCTTCTTTAGCATCCCGACAAACCATTCTGCTGTGGCAACTCTTACACTGGACGGCATTAAACAGTAGAAAATAGTACAAAAAAAGACTTAGGGGAAAATGCAATTTGTCTTGTTCTCCCTCCTCTTCTCTGTCGGTAGTGCAGTGGGGAGTGGGGCTCTCTCTCTTTCTCTCTTTCTTTCTTTTCTCTCTAATTTTTCTCTCATTTCTGTTAAGGGCTCATTTGATTTCTCAGCTGAGATGAAAATGAATATATTATGAAATGCGCTTGCACACAAATTACAAATGGTAAAATTTGCACTTCTCAGAGACAATTTATCCCACCAAGCCCCTCCCTGTCCACACAGAGGCGTGTGTGACCACTCATTCCATTCAGCTCCCAGCCTTCAGCTTTCCTTTTGGGTACCCTGCAACTGCAGCCACTTGCTGTGGTGGGAAAATAGAAGTAGAACCTCTCCATTGGTGGGCATGATCAACATGCCTGAATGCCAGTTAGCCTGAAGTGTTTTTTTTTTTTTGTTTGTTTGTTTTTATTTTGTTATGATTTCTTTGTTTGTTTGTTTGTTTGTTTTTTTATTTTTGGTTAATTTAGGAGTATCCTAAATATGCAGTGTTCTCTGTAAGAAATTGGAGATTGAGACAGTTTTTATTTTTTTGGCTCTTGAACACCTTGGATTTAACATGTAACTGTGCTTTTGTGAGGTTAAAGTGCATTCAGCTTTAATTTGAGGTTATGTATGACCATATCAGCTGGAGCATGTGGGAATTACAGCCGTTTTTATACATCCTCTGAGGGGATGAGAAATCATTGTGGACATTTGGCTGCTCAGTTGTTTTTTGGCCTGCATTTCACTGCATGATTAACTCATGCTCAAGATGATGATAATGATATAGAGTTGCCTCTAGATGTGGCATTTGCATCTGAAGTCTCTTGCTGTTTTTCCAATGGCAGTAAAGCAGGCCAAAAAAATCATTAAATCACATGGAGACACAGAAAACATTGGGTGTGTCAGAATCAACTGTTTGGTACATTGTTGAGCAAGAACGCAATAGTGAGCTTACCAGTAGCAAAAGATCTGCCAGATCACTGAAGACCAAAATAAGGAACGACCAAAGAATCATAAGGAAAAACTGATGACGACATTGTAGATGTATGAAATACACCTGCATGATCTGCGGGAGTCACCACAAGTTGCAAACCACGAGCATGTCTCAAACAGAAAGGCCTAGATTAAAGAGTACATATAAAAAGCCTGTGGAATTTTGAGACGTACTCTTCTGAGCAGATAAATATTAACCCTGGACCAGAGTGACTGACGTCAGCTGCAGGATGAAAGAATTTCTGAAGTGTACAGAAGTATTTTAACTGTTCAGCTCTGACCATATGCCTCGGAACATGTTGGATGGCACTTCATCTTGTAGTAGGACAGTAACCTGAAAAATGCAGCTGTGGAATTATTTCATTGGTCCAAAAGTTGGACATTGTTGATTGGCCAAGTCAGTCACCTGACCTGAACACTGAACTGAGCATATATTTCCCTTACTAAGGACAAGACTGAAGGCAAAGTAGAGAGAGAGAGAGAGAAAAAGGCAGGAAGTGAAAATGGCTGCAATAAAGGCCTGGCAGAGAATCACCTGGGAAAATACTCAAGACTGGGTGATGGCTGTTAGTTGCAGACTCCAGGCAGTTATTAAACCTGAATAACACCATTTAAATACATTATACAAATAGTTTACAATAATATGTACAGTTACTTATGGTACTCTGAAATAGAACTGACCCTGAACAAAAACAATCCTATACAGTTTGCTATATATTGCATATTTTTCTGAAGTGAAAATAAATTAACACAGCCTCTAGAGGGGACAAACTTAGTTTCTGCAAAATCAGGTGCACACTTTGTTTATTTGCTAATTTCAACAAACAAATAAAGCATTAATAATAAACGCATAAAGCATCAAATATAAAATAAGCCAAAATTTTACCCAAGCCACATTTTATGTTTCTGCTTTCCATATGTTTAATTCAGCAAATAAAAAGTATTTATTTACCATCCAAAAAAAACGTGATCTTCAGAATTTAGGCAGTTCAGCAGAAAGCAAAAACATTTGAGTTTTATTGTAGGTTAATATAATGAGATTTTATTCATTTCATTTCTATCATGACATTTTACACAGCTGTAGTGATGTAGAAAAATATAAATCAGAAAAAATGCATTTTATTTTGGTCTGGACAGTCGTGATATACATTGTTGTATTTGATGGCATTTCAGGTTGCATAAATTAATGCTTTATTAAAGTTGTTTTCTTTACGTCCCGTTATATTATAGATGTTAACCAGAGATGTGCCACATTTGTATTTGGAACGGTTCTTTCAAAAAACGGTTCTTTTTAGTACCCAGCAAACAAACCCAATTGTGGTAAACTGGCCTGGATACTCTGTGTGAAGGAAACAATAGATTAAAAAAAAAAAAAAAACTAAATACTGCTTGGCCACCGTTGTTAATGATAAAACGCTCTTCATGTATTAACACTGAAAATCATGGTGTACTGGTAGAGATGATGTATTGTCCACCATGTTCTGTATGAATTTAGACTAGAGCCAAAATAAGAAAAATTGCCAATGTCCAGTTGCTTACAGAATGCTCTGTAAACCCTCGAGAGGAGGAAGTTTTCTGCTTAGGTTTGTTCTGGAATGCTGTTGCTTATGAATGACTTGTGAGAAGGTTTGGAAGCATTGTGGCAGAGCTAGTGCTGCCATTGCATTCTGAAATATCAGAGAACCTTTTTTTTCTTTTCTTTTTTCTTCATTTTCTTTTAATCATATTTCTTGTGCTCATATTAATTAGAGTAATTAATAGTAGTGTTATAGCTTGTTTATTACCAGAACCAAATCTTATTTAAAAAGATCACTGGAGCAATGAAATGCGTGGCAACAGTCTTGACTGCTATAAGTATGCAAGAATAGTTTTAATTATAAGTAAATATGAAAATATTGGATAATAATGGATAAGGATTATTTGTTGGTGACCTATTAGTAGTTGAGTACATTCTATTGTGTGCATCAAAGGCAAACTTCTGGGGAGTTACTTGCCTTCCTTTTCTAATAACAGGACTAATACACATCCTGTTTGTTAATCCTTTTCTTACATATACACCACAATGACTTATTAAAAAAGTATGCATGAGTGTGCAATTACCACACCATTTACTTTGACACTTTGATTTGCAGAGGCTTTTACCCCCTCATTTATCTGCATATTTAAACCACATACAGTAGTTTTGCTGTTGTTGATGTACTTATAGATTGTTTTGTGACTAATTTTTATTTTAATCAAATCTCATGCTTTAAAGGAAGGTCATCAAGCATAAATATGACAACGTAGAGACTGTAAATCTGTAATTGCATATCTGACTTTTCATAGTAATTGTTTTTTGAGGTCAAAGTCAGTTTGAATTACTTGCACAGCTCTTGCTCGGGCAGCAGGAGAAAGCAGTTGTTGTTTTGGCCTGCCTCCATACTGTGTCTCCTATTTCTTCTTTTTTGCCTCTCTTTAAAACAAAACAAAACAAAAAAAACAACACAAAAAAAACAGAAGAGGTGTAAAGTTGTCAATGCATGAACCGAAACCTGAGTGAGACGGACGTGCAGTGGCCAACAATCTGTGTATACATCTGAAACATCTCTTAGCCTATGTGTAAGCTGTTCAAATACAGACCCTTCCTTCTTCCCCTCCCTTATTTGATGGTGAAGCACAGAAGAGCTTTGAAAATGTTGCTCCATTTTTGTAACTCCCCTGTCATCAGTTCTATAAAAGGAAAACAGAGTCATCTTCATGACTAAAGGAAGTGGAAACTTGTTGCTGGTTTTTGTTGCGCTGTTTTTTTGCTCTTGATATTTGATAATGAGGTGGTATCCTGCCCATCTCCCTGTTACCATCTTCATCTCTGAACTTACCCAAACATGTCAACAAAAAATGAAACACAGAAGTGGCTGCTATTAAAGTAATCTTTTTCCAAGTTTCGTCTGTGTTGGAACACGTTTCTTGTGGCTGTGTGGTTATGATAGGGAATTTGTTCGTGAAACCCTTGGGTTCTCATATGTGGTCAGCTTAACGCCAGCTAAGTTTTGTGAAGTAACATAAGAGCATAAGTATAAGAGTAGCATAAGTTATTTTCTTTTTTTTTTGAATGGCCTCGCCATATTTCCCTTATAGAGAATAATTTATTAACTGGGCATTCTCAAAGGGGCATTCTGGCCTAAAACTAGCATTGTCATGTGCTGTTCTGTAGTGCAGTGTTGCATCATCCGACTTGTCGGTTTGATGGAATTCATGATATTATTATTATTTTTTTATTTTTTTTTTTTTTGTATTTTCAGCCATTGATGTTCTCTCACTATAATACCCAGCATGTGCTACACATATGTCCTACAACTCCACATGCCAGTGATGAAATGAATCCTGACTGCTAACATTGCTGCGGATGTAAAGGCTAATAAATGCAGGTAATGATAGCCAGTTAACAGGAGAAAAAAAATGTTTCAAACAGCCTGTCCAGTGCTTGTAGTTTTTCAAAAATGTCTCACACCTTCAAGGAACAATCAGATCAGGGTTTTGCTAGTCTTTAA